>NC_138037.1:18964773-19229773 GCF_964106645.2 Podarcis pityusensis | reverse complement strand
TGTACATGAACAGATGCATCTTCACTTCCTTAATTTTTATTGTTTAAATAGACCTTGCCTTTCAAAGCTCCAACTCCATGGTGTTGGGAACCACACTAAAGGCCCTGACATATTACTTGAAAGTTGCTAGAACTGAGCAAGCATTACAAATACATTTTAAAGTCAAGTACTGGTAGTTTTATAATCAATTAAGGAAGACCATTTTGCAATTAGTCGTGCCCACAGTTTATCTGGAAATACAGAACTGTTTAGACTTCTATAAGCCAAGTGCAACATATCTCACCAAAATCTCTTTGCCAGGGATAAAGAACTTGTAGTCCCTACAGATGTTGTTTGATTACAACCCCCCCCCCGTCCCACCAGACCCAGTCAACATGGCCAGATGATGGAGTTGTATCTGGGCAACATCTGGAATGCCACAGATTCCCCATCACTGATCTATTCCTTATATTTATTAGTAGTCTTAATACATTAAGATTCTAGAGACGACGAAGTGCCTGCACTTGCATTAAGCAAGGTTTAAGTTTCAAATTCAGCTTGCTGGATGGGAATGCGCACACACACACACACACACAATTCATGCAGTCTAAATTAGTGATGTTATCTGGATTTTTTAGTTCATGTATACCACGTCATTACTGACAGAATCACCTCTTTTCTGTTAGGAGGGAGCAGAGGCAGTGCCTACTATACTCACCTGTAGTGTCCCTTCTAAACATTCTAGAGTATGGCTAAGATGTAGATTCGAGCGAAAGCCACTTTCCTGCTGGTTAGTTGCAAGGTGCTATGGCAACAGTTGGCAATTAGAGATGAACCCTGGTGGGAAAAATGAGGGATAAATCATAATACAGACAACTCCCTCACCTGTGAAGCGTTCGCAGAAGAATTACTATTTGCTTGCTGTTGATGAATTTGTGCAAGCTGCTGTTTCTGCATTAGTGCCAGTTGCTGTTGATGATGCTGGTATTGTTCGGCTGTAAATGCTGAACAAAATATAAAATAAGAGAATACCATATCAAAATACATAAACCTCGTGTGTACAGCCCTTATACTAAAATGGAAATGCAACATGTGCAGCTCCGAATCTCAGTACATATATTCAGTGTTCCTACTTCAGCAGGAGCTGCAATTAGCAGCTCTTACAAAAGGAAGTGTGCTTCTAACCCTATGAAGCAATAAAAATTTGGCTTGCCATTCAATAACAGCAGATTGCCATATTACAACCATCATACTAAGATAGAAAAGTTATCAAATATCCATTTGAATCCCCCGGTCCTATTTTAGATAATGCCTGCATTCCATCCCATCAAATGAACATTTAATTTTAAAATGAATAAATTATTAAAAAAAAAAAAAAGCTTTATGAGGTTTTCATTCTGTTTCCCTCAATTGACCCACCTGATGTAGATAGAATGTGGGTCAAGATTTGGTTATGTTGATTTACAAAGAAAAACTATGTTATGTCACTTATTCATCTATGAAGAGTTCTAAAAGCAGAGACTGAATAGCATTTTGCTGCAGTTTTCATTTCAGTTCATCTTAATGAAAAACTCTCCACAGCCAACTTTTAAAGCAGTTTAGGATAGAGAATAAGGTAATAAATCTAATCTAGACAACACATTGGCAGGATTTCTTGATTCCATTTTTTGGTAGAAAACTCAAATCTGAGTATTTTGGATGCTTTAGATTTTTGTTTTGAACATCTTAGAATATCAAAATAAACATTCTGCAACAGGAACTGGTTCTACAGAACATGGTCTAGTTTATCAACCCAGACTCCAAACTACAAAGAAATGCTCTGCCATTGTCAAGTTTCCAGAAACAAATTAGTTGTGCGCAACTTTGCTCAATGCTAGTTAATACACATATTAAAATAAGAGTATTAATCTGTAAAACTCTTAAAGAGTATTACTACATTCACACTCTTTTTGACCAGCAAATATAATTCACAGCTATAAACACTGCAAGTCTAAACCTTTTTACAAATCTGTTGCCAATATGCAACAATCACCAATTTCAAGTGTGTTGCTCTTACTACAAATCTGAGGATTGCCTAGGCTTTTGAGGTTTTTTTCCTCCTAGCCAAATAGTGACATTTAGACCAGGTTTTTATTTTATTATTATTATTATTAATTAAATCTGCATACCATCCTTCATCCAAAGATCACAATATAAAGGTTGAAGCACAAGGACAGACATTTAAAACATGAAATACTACAAAGACAAGACTTGCCTAGACACTGATCTGTGGGGTTCAACCTCCACCAGTTTTCACAAACTGAATTTGAATCTCACTTGCAACTACACTTTTAAACAAAGGGCATTCTTTGCTATCAAGTTAAGGAGTTTTTAGGTATTGTATCAACACATTGCTATGCATATATATAGCCTGCATAATTGTATGGCAAGAAGGATATACACAAGCTACCGCTACAGCTCCACAAATAACCTTAAAGGGTACACCAGCAAGTTGGTCCACCCAATTAGTCAACAGTTTTGTTTGATGTTCAGCTTGCATTCCTGCATTCTTAAATTCTACCCAATGCAGAGATTAAAGAGGAAAGCAGAAATATTTGGTGGCAATTGCAACTTTAATGTAGTAACAACAGTGCATCAGTTGGAAGCTCCGCCAGTTTTTTTTAATGAATTTCTCCAGTAATATATAGGTACACAATGAGTCAGCAAGCAGTGGTGGTGATGATGACGGCAGACGTTCTTCACATAAAGCCTGGTTCACAATAATATCTCTTCTTCTCTACCTAGTTGTGCTAGCTTGAGCTTCACATGACACACTGAAGGAATACAATAGCACAAACTGGCATTTATATGGGTTAGGTTCCAATTAGCTTGTTTAAAGTAGTCCAATCAATTCCTCCCCCATGTGGCATGTGAAGCTGCTGATCAAGAAACCTAAAGCCTAAAACCACCTGCAGCATGAAGAACTTTGGTACAATTCTTTGGATCCCTATCCACTAGATATGTGGTTAGAACTTTGACCGCAATTGTGCATCATTTTAACACTTCAAACAAGAACTCTTCAACTGCCTGATCCTATGGAAATAGGTACATTTAAGCTTGTTAAAATTATACTGAGCTCTGCAGGAGGCAATCTGCAGATATTCTTGGCACTCCCTAGAAACTCTCGTTTATTTGCTCTATTTTAATTAGGCTGCAAGTTACCTCAAGAACTTTTGTTAGTAAGGTTAATAAATGCATTCAGCTTGTTACAGCAAACACAAGAGAAAGTTATGTGGCATCTAAAAACAAAGGGCTATAACCAATGTAGTTGTCCTGTTAGCGCAAGAACTTCTGCCCCTTAGATACCCCGTGTTCCAAATTTGTTCCAGAGTAGATGGTGTGTGCGCGTGCGCGTGTGTAAGTGTGGGGAGAGAAAGTCCAATTGCACAGCCAGACATCCTTGCACTAATTGCTGAACTCAGTGGAAACAGTCCCAGAACATTATTTTCCGTAAGGGTAGCCAAGGGCCACTCCACACATGCTGTAAAAATTCTACTTAAAAGTCACATCTTTGCAGAGAGGCTGAACAACTCCCCTAGAGTGTTAGCCACAAGTGACACACACTCAACAGATTTAAGAATCATAACATTTTCAAAAGTAAAAGTGAATTCTGTACAGAAAACTAAGTCTTAGTTCAGCTAAAACTGCCAGATATATTTAAATTTGCTTGTGAGGATGAATTTTCATTCACTCTTGCAAGCACACTACCAAGTCAAATAGGGCAACTGAATCACCCTCCATGTTTGTATTTGTAACCTTGCAATTTACTGAGATTTAAGTGAAATTTTCTCCCATGAATGAGTAATCTTTTCGCTTCTTTTTTTGCCAAGGGGTAAGATTTTTTGCATAATGGACAACTACCAATCTACAGCTTCAAAAATTTCAGAATGTATTCAAGGACTTCAGGGATTTCAAGAGTTACAGAAGGCCAAGGAGGCCTTTCAGAAGTCTCTGTGCTGTGCCCTATATATGGATTATATGGAAGCCATGTAGAGGAACCTACACTTTTGAAGAACTCAAGTGTGGTTTCTGAGATCTGCACATTCACAAATTAGTGAGGAAAGATTAACACCCAATTTCTTCTAAGTAAATTCTTAATGATAATAACTTACTCTTGTAAAGAGTTGAAAGCTCTGCAAGGCTTGCTTTATATAAGCTGCTGGGGAAATTTCAAGTACAGGACAAAATTCTCTTGTTTTAACATCATGGGCTGGACTATGAAACTCCTAATAAATGACCACTGACTCCGACCCATTGAGCTGTGTGGCAAAAATATGAGACTGCTTTCTAAAGCAGCTACCCACATAGCTCAAGAGCAAACCCAAGGGGGTTTCTGATAGCATTCGATTTTTGAGATGGTTGAATTGCAACAAAGTTAGAAGTCCATGACACCAAAAATATATAATTTCTACATGCTTAATCCCCACACCTGCATACTTGGATGTGATGCTTTCTCAAGGCAGGAAATGGGAAGATTTCAACTCTTCCCCATGCTCCACAGTTCATTAGTGAGTGGTGAAAAGAAATCAAAAGCATGAATAGTGTAAACTGCATAGAACAGAGGATATATTATTTCATTAAACTGCAAAACTTAGGTTTTAATACCCAGGCTTTATGCTTTGATACAGAAAAGAATTAGTGCAGATTTTATAATCCTTTTGCTGCAGTTCATTTTTAAGAGCCACATAAAAAAGGTAAAATATGTTGTTATGTTTTAAAACTAGATGCACAGTGCACTCATTTCCATATTTAATATAGCCAACCTTTTAGATTTATATTAGTCAGACTCCTGTTACGCTGTTGTCACTCTGCATACTTTTGCTGCAACAGATTGCTCTATAAACTAATTGGCAATTACTTATTTTATATATGTTGGAGAACTTTTTTATTCTGTTACTTTATTAAAAGACATTTATGAGTATACAGATCTAATTACCCAGATAGTTAAAGTCATTAAATGCAATTAAGCACAATGTTAAATCTATATTGTTTATTCAACTGAGTATTTATTGCGTATTTTATAGTTATATTGTGATTTTGGTGTTACGTCTCTTTGCAGGAAATGTATATGCTCAAATTGTTGTTGTTGTTTAATTGTTTTTACTGTATTTTGTCACTGTTAATTTTATGAGCCACCTGGAGAACTACATTACTGGGCAGCTAATATATATTCCATAAATAACAGAATTAATTTCTTGCAAGAAACCTTCAATAAATCATTAGTAGCAAGCCACAAAATCTGCCTTAACTGTGGAAGATTGTAATGCTGCAAGAAGGTATGAGAAGCTTACAGAATCATCTGAAAAAACACTGCTAGAGAGATGCAATACATCTCAACGCTATGCTTTATGTGTCAATGTGAATCACTATTCCATGCAATATCCACAGTTCATGCCTTAACAACTTTTGAAATGATACAAGAAAAACTCTACACAGGCTGATCAGTTTAGGTGGCACATGATGTTTAATGAGCAATATTACTAGCAGTACGCCAACAGAGGCCCTTTCATATCAAGCAATCACACTTGTTGACAATGGTTGTTGGAACTGAATCCTGAGAAACAGTTCACTTATCTATCATTTTTCCTGCTATACTTTAGGTCACATTTATCTTTTGTATAGTAAAAGGAGCATTTAGAATTGGTTCTCCATGGTGATCATGTTTAAGAACAATGTTTAAGAACCTCCCCATGATAGTACAATCTGACTGAAATGTGTAAAATGCTCTTGTATGAAATTCACCTTCAACAAAAAAGATTCAGTAAAATAAACGAAAGGTTACAAAACCAGGCAAGTCACTAAACCATACAAAATATGCTTCTCAAAGCTCTACACAAGTTTTTACTTTCTTAACATTCCTCTGAAAGGCCACTTACTGGCAAAAAACCCCATGTATTAGGCTACCAGACAAATGGGATGGGGGAAGTCATTTAGCCTATACAAAATAGGTTATAAGTGCCTGAAAAACCACCCCAAATTCAAAGATTTTCACTTCTATTCTATCAACCCAATGAAATTATAAACCTGTTGATGTGTTTGATTTAAAAGGCATGCCAGCCTTATATTATCATGCAAATGCTATGGAACAGTTCTCAACAGACACAAGTGTTCGCCAAATCAGTGAGCCTTTTTCTATACAAAACTAGCTCTCAGGTATCCAAACTAATGTTATATATTTCTAATTTTTCATCATTCATTACTTACAATGTAAGAAAAATAGTTAATTAAATAGTTAGTTGTTCTTTATTTGATGGTCACAATTCAAATATAGTCAAACCTCGGTTGTCGAATGTAATCCGATCTGGAAGCCCGTTCTGAAATGTCCGACAACCGAGGTGTGGCTTCTGATTGGTTGCAAGAGCTTCTTGCACTCAAGTAGAAGCTGCGTCGGACATTTGGAAACTGGAATTTACTTCCGGGTTTTCGGCATTCAGGGACTGAAACGTTCGAAAACGGAGCCGTCCGACAACCAAGGTTTGACTGTAATCATACCACATTCTCAATATGGCTTGGGACTTGTGTTTCTGGAACACTTAACCCAACACCCCAGCTTTCTAGCTTCTCAAAGCAAGCCACTGTTGTAACTGAGTGGATTCTCAGAAGTCTGAAATACACCATGCTGGTAGAAGACCGAAAAAGAGAAAAAATGGTAACAGTTGACATCCAAAGGACACACCTGATATGGCTTCCAAATTTGAGGCCCCCTCATACACAGCAAATACCGTCAGCATATTACTTTGCACTAATGTGCATGAAGGCGGGGCACCAGGAAATTTATTTCTGCTTACACTGAACTAGGCATGCCTCTTACAGTAATTATATATAGAAATGACAGTCAATCCACATCTGAGGGGTGTGTGTGTGTGTGTGTGTGTGTGTGTGTAAAATATGTATGAAAAAGAAACACACTTAATGAAGTTGTCATCTCTCAGTTCTAAAATACTCTATAAGGCTGCAAACCAGCCCTATGGAGAGGTTTCTAGGATCAAGAGCCTGGTTTTCATTCTGTATTTTATTTGAAGACATGTTGGATTTTAGGAAAAATAGGAACACTATTAGTAAGGTATGCATATTTTTGTCAAATAGCTTTACAAGTATTCCAACACTGAAGTTGCTGACAGTATTAGAATATCACTTAACATAAATGGATTTATTCCAAGGTCACAAGAGGCACTAACTAGTACAAGACCAGAAGTTTTGACGCAAGTGTTTAATGTCTGATATTGCTATTTCCTGGAAGAATTCAAGATTTTTAAATGAAAAACTTAAAATATTCATAGTTTGATGTAAAACAATGAATGATATAGTCAAAAAGGAACCTGGCCTTCAATGCATAGCTATATAACATGCACATCCTTTTACTTAAAAAAGGAGTTTCCCTTCAAGTGCTCTGTTGTCACATGATACATTAATAAAAAGACTATCAGATTATATCCAGAATTTCCATCCAACAGTAGGCTTGCTAAAACGGCCACATCTCAGATTTAAGCTATAATATTATGAAGATTTTATTTTCTTCCTTTCTATATAAATAGTGTATGTACAGTCTTTCCATTAGGGATGGACAGGAGCAGCCTAATTTTGTTCTGCTTCAGTTTTTCTGGGACTTTAATAATAGGTTTGTCCTATCTCACTTTGTGCAGATATTTTGGAAGAACACTAAAAACTCTGTACAGATTTTTTTAGACTCCCCCCCCCCCGCAAAGTAAGTTTGTGGGCATCAGAACTGCATTTCAAAATCTGGATAAGTACATTATCTGTTTGGGAGTTGTCTTCTGATCTGCAAGCAAGTTGCATTGCTCTGCTGTGAAAAGTTTAATGAATAAATTATTTCTCCATCCTTACTTTCCATATTACAAAAGTTAAGCCGTTATGAAACTTGGGCTGTACTTCTCAACATACAGCTGATGTTTCTCATTTAAACACAAAATTTCCAAGAGAGTAGTAGTAGTCTGAACTCTAATGAGAGATAGTGTCTCCTTTTTAATGATCATAGATAAACGTCCATTTATTATATGTATTCATAAATTTTCCATTTATTGTACATTAGTAACAATCCATAAAAGTATAACTGACAGATTAGGAATTCTGTCTCATTCTGAAGCTAAGCAGATCCACTCTTAAATCCAACATCATCACTGCTACAGAGAACACAGACTCCCACACAATTAGATTAGTAGGAAGTATCCCCAACTCATCATGCTGATTTGTTCTCTACCATGGCAGATTGTCTGGGCAGCAAGTGTGCCACCTTAGGCTGAACTGAAACAAGTCTAGAATGCAACGGTGAAGCTGTCCTTATCTATACAGGTTACTGCAGTGGCCTGACAAGCTTCTTCCCATATTCTACAAAATTTCTATAGTGCTAATTTTTTCTAACCAGCACTCTAAACAAAAATACAACCCAAGTAACTCTTTACTTGTCAACAAATGCTCTCTTCTCAATCAAAACCTTCTTAGAAAATGATCAAAGCACAACCATAGAGTTGCAAGGGCAAAGGAGGTTTACCCATCAACCATCATGGTTTTTACTATTAGTCACAGACTATAGTGTTAGCTAAGCTTCAGTTAAGAAGCTAAACTGCAGAGAGCTCAATGCACACCGTATTCCCGAAAGGCTGCTCTGAAACTCTTTGCATATTTGCTTACTTCAGAATGATTCATGGCTGTGAAAATCAAAGGTAACATAATACGGAGAATATAAACAGAGTTTTTAGGAAGAAAAATAAATTAATACGGCAGGGGGTGGGGTGGAGTGAAGAGTTAACAAGTGCAAGGCTTAGACTCAATGATCAAACCGTGGCTAAGGTGCTGCATCGAAGTCAGCCAACTGTACCAACCTCAAAAATCCACCTATGAATCATTCTTAGATAACATTTATCTTAAGACCTCAAAGAACTTCAGACCTTACTATCAACTTTTAGATTTAAAATTTTGCAGCAGTAAATATATGCAACTATTGCTTGGGCAAATCAGAGCCACTTGTTACAACTACAGTCAAAGGTATGGTAAGGCTAAATATTTATTCATCTGGGTGCTAACGTTTGGTGAGTAGACAACTATAAAGATTTCCAGCAACTATCCAGGGACACAGTTGATTTCTATGGCTGGAAATCATTTCCTTTTAATACAATATACTTTTGCACCTGGAAACTCTGAAGTTAATGACCACCCTTATGATTTGCTCAGTGAACCTTAAAAAGCAAAGGAATGCCACAGCCATAATGCTAAGTATAACAGAGACTGGTATTCCAGGTATGATGAACCTGGTCCTGCACATTGTACAGGCGACAACCATTTTGCACAGGGGTTCCGTTCCTGGCCCTGTGCATGTTTGCAGAGCGTGCATAAGCATGTCCTGCTCCCGTTCGCCCTCTTCCAGGTCCAAAAGTACCCACACATCATTTGGACACACCTAAAACAGTCACTGCCTGTACATAATTTGGTTCTTTTAAAGCAGCCCAGTACAATTTGTGACTGACTCATCAAAACTAACATGCACAGCCCACCAAATCCTGATGTTGCTGCTTATGAATAGTAAGACATGTCTGTTAGGGTACATTTGGTTTGGTAGGTCACAAGGTGCTAGCCCAATACTATGCTGCAATGACCACACAAGTACATATTTGCACTGCAAACTCTTTTCACTATTAGAATTGATAATAACTTGGTCCTAATGGAATAAGGAAACCACTAATAAAACTTTATCTAGGTCCAACACTACTTTGAATGACTACAGAGATAATAAATACTGATGATAAATGCCATGAATGACTAATGTAATTAGATCATCAAATATCTTAATAAAATTGCTAGGGACAACATTGTTGATATTCTTTTATTCCACAATGGTAGAGTGCTGTTTTTTTCCAAAGAGACAAACATGCATTGCTACTGAAGAGTTCAACAGAAGTTAAATACCATGGTTGACTTCTGGGAGTCTTGTATCAGAAAGGGACAAGTATACTATGATCACACCATAAACATTCCACAGCTATTATCTATTTGCAAGTTACACAGTTAATTAGTAAATCTTCAATTCTGGCAACTACTTCCAGAAATCATTCTGTAGGACAGCTATTTGAATAGGATGCAAGCAGTACCCATATCTTCAAGCTGTTCACCTGGTACAAGTGTACATTTTGGAAAAACAATTTTCATTTGACTTACTGATAGTATTGATTTACTTAAGTTGTATACCTGTTATTCTAAACAATGGACTTCAAAGTTTAAGCTTCAGTATACCACATGTGTTAATTCAGGGGAGTAATTTTCTTTTTGTACAATTTGATGAGTTCCTTAAGATCTGGTACAGCAGGTGTTACGGCATCACTGTCTATTAGGCTAATAGCCACTACCAAATTATTATTTTTCATTGGTGGACTAAAAATATTTGAGAGTGTTGAACTTTTCAGTCAAAGTTAAGAATGTTTGTAGGCAGATATTTTCATGGTTAGCTGTTTCATGGATAATGCTGGCTCTCTGGTTTTAAACTGCCCCCATCTTTCAGGTTTTGCTGTTTTCTTATGCTACATTTTAATTCTTAATTTTGTATCCCATCTTGAGAATCCCCACCAAAAAGCAAGCTAAATTGCTGAAATCAATAAATAATGTCAAATAGTCATAACAAAATTAATTCTGCATGGAAGGAGAGATTTGTCAGGCTTTATACTGCCAAGAATTTCAGCAACTGCACTTAAGTGCACAATGTAAAATATAATTATTAGCTGAGAAAGACATGGAGGAGCTAAAAAGTTGGATCATCTTTGCCAAAGACAATTTTAGTATTAAGTTTGTCAAAATCAACATACCAAAGTGTGCTGAACCACTGCTACTTTTACTTTGTATAGAGGTACTGCATGTCTGGGTCCCAGGTTGTGCTGTGCCAGTTCGATTTACACTCCTGTGTAATTTCCTATAGGAAAGTTCATCATTGTCACTGTCATGTAGGGATGGTGTCCGAGGCCTAAAATGCCGCCATCTACATGATTTGATATTGACTAGTATTTGACTGAGGTCTTTAGAGAAAGATCTGTCCGAGGTATTTGTTTCTGAGGTATTGGCAAATTGATTGATTGACGAGTGTAGTTGTGAAGAAAGCATTTCTGAATCCAGCTGGCAAAATGCACTGTTGTTCTCCGAATAGGCTCGGTCCAGTAGCACCCTAAAAATGGGAAGATTGTTGTTTTTATAGCATACAAGCTGAAGTGACATTTACAATCCAACCCCTTTTTATATCAACCACGTTGGGGGAAAAGAAGCAGAAACAAAAATTTGAGAATCTTGCCACAAAACTTTCCAAATCAACTGTTAACTCAGAAGACCTCCAACATTTGAAGCATAAAGAATTGTGTTAAGGGCCATATGTGAAAGAGCAAGTCAGCATAAAGACTTAAGTTATTATTAAATAAATAAAGTCAATGTGATAAGATAACTTATTTCGACATTCAACATGTTACTTCTATTTGTAATAAAGTATTTTTAATGTAGTTGCTGGATCACCCTTTTGCTATCAGGTTTTCCACAATGCCTTATATAAATCTTTAAGAAATTACTGTAAAATTGCAATTAAAAGCACTGGCAGATCTACAGAATTCTGAATGGGCAAAGATGAGGATACAGTGTCTTTTAAAGACATATTTACATTTGATTAGGAACTGAACAGGCAAAACAGAAAAGGAAACAAAAGCACAAATTAAGTTAATAATTTTAGACAGCCTATAGTTGCACTTCAAACCAACAATGAAGGGCTTGTTCAAATACAATGCCACACCATGATTTGGCACTATGTGAACAAGCTGGAGAATCTCACTGCACACAATTTTCTGCTTCCTGATAACAGTTTATGGCAAATGAATCTGACTGTTTAGATGCAACGACAGACCATGGCTTTCCTCAAACCATGATTGGGGGCAGGGAATAGCAGCATGGGGGAAGGAATAGCCTATAAGCCTAGTGTTACTCAAGCCTTGTTTATGTAGCACCAAACCATGGTTTAAGATTATGGCTTAGGTCTGTGCAAGGAAGAAGAAAAAAATCAAGCATGCTTGAAAATACAGCTGTTTGATCATTTTTTATATTAAAGAAAATATGCACGTATTTCACCAGTTTTAGACCGAGCTCAACTGCCTGCAGATTAAGTGACTTCACTTCAGGTTTAGCTGATGGTTGAAATATTTTTATCTTTATTGCCTGTGACATGTTGCAAGATTTACAGAGCTTGCCAGCCCACCACTGGTAGAGAATTCACAAAAGAGGATCATTTTTCCCCATCAAGAGGAGAGTGGGCTGGTGTTTTCTGCCTGCCTAGGCAAGAGAGACAAAATCTATTACCCCCCAATATTTGGGTACATGGGAAAAGACTTGAGGAAGGGTTCATCAGCAAGAGACGTACTCCAAGGCAGCAACAATCTCTCAACTCTTAAGTATTGTCCAGTAAAGCACTAGTTGAATTAATTACCTGAAAAGAGAATCAGACTCTCATCTCATGCTGTGCTTAGGGACAGCTGGAAGTAGCAAGAAAATTTTCTCAAAACTTCTGAGTGTATCCCAAGCTTACTTTAATGAGAGTTGTTGACACACCAGCCCCTTCTCCTGAAGTGCTGAAAAAGGAGCCTAGACTGCTGACCACAGGGTTAGCAAACAAGGCCAGACAATAACTTGTGGACTCCTCCTTCCCATCTCAATACTTTCATTGCTCAAATGCTTCCAAACTTTCCTGCAGCAGATGATTTAGAGGATTATCTTAACCAAGGTAAAGGTAAAAAAATCCTTTAAGGGCTAGTTAGTTTTTCAAGTAAGTACAAAAATCTAAGCAAAACTAAAAGAACTTTATTGTACTGCCTTTCACATTCTCACCGATACATATTGAAACTTTTATGTTAACCACATTAAAGATAAATAAGCCTACCTTCCACCACGTCCAACCCGTCTACGTGAAAACCCAATGCACCGCTGGGGTATAGTAAGGGTTGTTAAGCAATATCTGTAACGCTCATCTCCTAACGCTCCCCCTTTAGGAGTACTCCACGGCCAGTCACCAGTTTGGTCTACATGAGGCTTGAAGAGAAAATTTTGAGAACAAATATTTTAGAATGTTACTTTCATTGTTAATATCAGTATTATTTGTTTGTAGAAACTCAAAACTTACAGCATAATACTGACAGCCTGCTTTCCTACGGAAAGCAAATGGACCATCAGGATCATTTTCTTCCTCAGCTTCAGAAGAACCAGATAAGACCTTTGAACATATAGGAAGAGAACACAGGTAAGAATCTGAGGGCACAATTTTCTTTCCTCCCCCAACTATAGCAAAATTCTAAATATCTCTATTCAGAATTAAGTCCCACTGAATTCAGTGGGCTTAGTCCCATGTAAGTGGTTATAGGATTACAGTCGAAAATATGAAAGTCATACTTGGGAAAGCGGTTCCTCATCAGAGCTGGGAAAGTCATATTGATTCATATCTTTAGCATTGAAGACTGGCAGTGCAGCAGGAGTTGTCTGTTGAGTAGCAGCAGTAGTCGAGGAAGGTACAACTTTGGGCTTCTTCTCATACTTTCTTTTGGGTCGTATAATGTCCGCTTTCTCTTGCTGCAAGGAGAAAACAGATAACCCATTAAGAAACGGCAAAAAATAATAAATAAATAAATAAAATGTCTATACAACCAAAATATAATAAAATTGGAATGATAAATTTTTATTAAATTTACTTTATGCTTCAGTTATCTAGGATTCTTCTAGACTTGGGACTCTAAACATTTTGGCCCCATTTTAAAAAGCTGAATAAGTACATATATCTTCAAAGATTTAATCACCTTGTTGACTTTGAATTCCTTTAGTTCCATACTTTCTTGGTGTTTAAACTGAGTGCTATTAGGAACAGGAACAACGGGAATAGCATAGGTTGGCTTCATGGGCTGCCGCTGGGCCATTACCTCAGACACGATCTCACCATTATAATCGCCCAAATTATATCTGAAAATTATAAAAAAGCTGCTATAATTCTTTTTAAGCATTTAATACTTTAATATTTATGCCTACACTTTGTGAAATCCTTTATTTATCCAGTAAATACAGATATTATTTCATCTTACACAGACAAAATATTCCTATAGCCTTCCTCAACCTGTTGCTCTCAATATGTTTCGGACACCTATTGGCCACGCTGGCTGAGGCTCATGGGGAATTGTAGGCCAAAACCTTACAGGGCGCCAGGTTGGGGAAAGCTGTTATAGAACACTACAACAGCTTCCAAAATTCTTAAGTCAATGATTTCAGCAAACGGATTAGAAGTGTGGGAATTAAGTGGCAAGTACTGATTTTGAGTCAGTATTATCTACCCAGCCAACATCACTGGATTAGTTCAAGAAAAGTAGATTATGACATGGTGGTTTTTCTCAACTGATGGCACAAATTTCAACAATGGATAGCATGCAACAAACTGAATCCCTTTAGCAATGAGAATAGTCCATTTCAAAGTGCTTCCATTACAAAATTTAATATATTTTCCTGAAGTTTTCAATAAATCACCAATATTTAAGACAGTTACAGAAACATGCCAGACTCAAATCCCCCTTGCCCCTCTCTCTTTTTCACAATACAGTGGTACCTCTAGTTACGAACTTAAATTTGTTCCGCCAGCACACGATTTCCGTTCTCATCCTGGGGCAAACTTCTCAACTCGAGGTAACTCTTCCAGGTTAGCGGAGTTTGTAACCTGAAGCATTTGTAACCTGAGGCGTTTGTAACTTCGAGGTACCACTGTACTGCCTTCACCTCAGCCTCTCATCCATCAACAAATGAATAGTAGGGAGCAACTTATGCTGTGATTTTTGAAAGAAGTATTTTTCTAGACACCTGCCTTGTGCTTGCCTCAGTTTCAAACTTACAAAAGGTGTGCTTCAAAAAGATAGGAACCTGCCTTATACAAAGTCTGACTATTGGTCCATCTAGTAATGCTTGTTCTGCCTGGCAGAAGCTTGCGACTGTCTCTTGTCAGGAATCTTTCCTAGCCCTAACTGGAGTTGTCAGGGATTGAATCGGGGTTAGTGACAATTTGTTAACCTTGCCCCCTCAAAGTAGTAAGACTTATCAAAGATATCAAGCTAAAAGCATGTGAACTGGAGCAAGCGATCTAAGAAGGAGTTATGTTTTGACACACCAAGAGCCATAACTGGGGAAAATGCCAGGATGCATGATGCCACAAGTTTATGATTTGTAAGCCCATGTTATTTCTCAACTTGTAAAAGGAGAGCTCATTAATTTTGACTGGTTCTAGGTAGAAACATCAGCATTCAATCCAAGTGAAATTGTAACCAACTGATGAATACATTTGTCATGCAGTCACTCCAACAAGGCAGGTGGGCTCTCATGAAAATACGGCATTGCTTTGTGACTAGAAGTGATGTTCACTACCAAATTCATAATGTTAAATAACTACTGTACTAAGATACAAATAGTGAACATGCAAAAACAAGCTGCATTTAAGGAGACCTTCCATACAGAAAAAACTACCTACCCTATGACAGAGTCAGACCTTTACAATATTGCAGTGCGGTCCTAACCATGTCTACTTGAAAGTAAGTCCTCTTGTTTTCAATGGAGCTTACTCCCAAGTAAGTTAGGACTGCAGTCGGTTAAAAAATCAGAGCAAAATAAATAGAACATTATCTCTATTCTTTGTATTTAATAGTAACATTAACAATACTTTTTTAAAAAATGAGTATTTCAATAGACATTAATTCTTTACCTCTTTTCCATAATTTCCAGTGTTAAATGCAGTAACTCCCTCTTACTTTTTTCCCGTCTCTTTATCATCTCTAGAATTGTTACCGCACGACTCAAATCCCGACGCAGCTTAAGCATCTTTTCATATGATGCCTCATCATTTTTCCGATTCTGCAAAATGAATAAATAGTCACACAGACCACACAGACACCTGCATTTTTATAAACACAAACTCTTCTGGGCCATAACACAATCCATTATCCTTATTCCTCTTGCAGAGGCAAGCTCTAAATAGTGTACCTGTTCAAAGAATTCATATAAATATAAACATACTCACTTTACGAGTCTGCATCTTTTCTGTTCGCCTTCTAAATGCAACGTAAGGATCGTTTGTGCTGGAACCATCACGCTTCTCCTGTTTTACTGCTGGAATAAGAGACGGACCTCGACAGTTTTTCCTCTTTTTAATCCAGTACTCATATACTTCTCTAATCAGTTCATCATCTTCTTTCAAGAGTAGCTTGGCCTCCTGCAGGCTGACTGGCTAAAAGTAAAACACAAGTGTGTCACTTTTGTACATTTATTTATTCTGCAACAGTTGTAACAGTTTCAAACAGTGATGTGAAGCCGGCATTTCCCCACTACTTTACTTTTTATATAGAAAACATTTTCATTTCATAGAGTTGCATGCAATGTTAGCTCTACTCCGAGTAGACCCAATGAGATTAAAATTAATGGGCCTAGATTAGATGAATCCATCTATTGGGTTTCTCTAAGAACAACTTTGTTGGATACAACCCATATGCTCATTGGTAACAATGAATATATGTCAAATGTAAATGCAGTATTAGGCAAGTTTCTCAGATTCAACGTTTTTAGTTATGTTTAATAAATACAAGTAAAACAAACAGGGCAGGGATGGGAAACTTACCCTCCAGAAGCTGTTGGGATTCCAATGCCCAGCAGCCCCAGTCACTAAAGATAATAGTTGGGGATGTTGAGAACTGGCTTAACAACATCTGGAGGGCATCAGGTTCCCCAATCCTGCTCTAGAACATCAGAAAATTTTCTGATGCAAGCTAAACATTTTCAGTTGAAAATTAACATATGCAAATTTGCTTAAGACTTTCTTTTAAATTCAGAATTTTCTAGCAAACCCACATAAATGCTTTCAAGTATCTGAAACAATGCTATACCTGCTGACCACTGCCTTTTTCCAGCCGATCTATCATTTCTTCAAATTGCAAAGGAGAAATATCAATCTTTTTCTTCAGCTTATTCACAAAGGCCTCATCTTCTGAATCCAAGTCATAATCTGGCTGCTCTGCATCCAAACTAAAAGCTGGAGGGGGAAAAGTATGTTTTATGCTTTTGTTCTCAGGTGTTCTGGGGAGAAAGAGGTAAGGCAGGGCAGACAGCTATTTGGACATTGGCCAGATTTGGATGTAATGCTCAAGCATAGTTCAGCATCACATGAACAAGCCTTGTTTCCTTCCAGGCCTACACTTCACCCTCACTTCTCCCATATCTAGGTTTAAGATAATTATGATTAGTTTCAAACGCCGGCCCACTGAAGCTAATCAGTTCGTGTTAAGTCACCATTCCAGTTTGAATTAAAATGTTTTATGATATACCTTATACCATGTCAAACCATTATTCCATTTAGCTCTTTACTGTAATCAATGACAGAGTGAATGGCTGCAACTCACTGAGGATTCAGACAGAAGTCTTTCCCACCTCTGCCTGGAGATGCCACTAACTGATACTGGAACATTTTGAAAGCAAAGCCTGTGGTTTCCCATTAAGCTATGGCTCTTCCATACTGAGCTGTGGCCATGAGAGAGGGACCTAGGTTTGCTCATGCAGTTGTTAGCCATCATATTGTTATTTCTGAACATAATGTTACAGCAGCTTTAAAAAGAGATTAGTTCAGTTTAAGTACTGTTTTTTACAGAGACCAAGTTAAAGTAAATATCCTCTTTAAAAAGGTCAATTTCAATTTAGAAATCTGCATACATGTTACTGAAACATGGAATAGTAACATAATTTTCTTTACAGCGTCCTGACAATGTCGACTTAGGATAACTGGCTTACTTGCTTGTCAGGTTATACGAAGTTTTAATTAAAACCGTATCCTGAAATGACTATAGGCAGAAGTCTTGTAATGTGGACTTCACCCACTGAATCAATTGGGCACAAAGAGCTGATTATCTGCATCATCTTAAGCATGATACTCTGAACTCTAGATACTTTCTCCAAGTCAGAAACAAAAAAGGAGTTATAGTGCATTCTTGAGACTATAAAGTTATGCTGGAAGCCAAATGGAAAATTCCCAGCTCACTGGTTGCCTGCCCCTAGAGTAGCAGAAGCTAAACAACTAACGACACTTGTGTATGTGTGGTGGTGGTAAACAATCCCAGAAGACAACTCTACTCAGTTAACCATAGTTGAATCACACACACTCACAGAGGTGGTCAGTGGTTTGTTTCCAAGATGAAAAAGCAACACCACATTAGGGTTCCTTAGAAACACAGTGGTAGGTTTAGGCATAACAAACATGCTACTTTTCTGGAAACCACTGTAGTTGTGCTAACAGACAAAACACCCTAATTCCAGATACCTACAGTAAAGTTAAGACAAATGTAACAACCATTCACCTGCCCTCAATGAACCCCACCCAGCCACCCCACAAACCCAAATCTTTTTCCAGTGAAGCCTGGGAATTTATTATTACAGAAGGCACAGGGTATATCAATCTATAGGAAAACAAGATTTTATATCATTGGTCTGCCCCACAAAGGACTGAAGCCATAACATTCTGTACTAGCTATGGTTGCTGAACAATCATAGGAAACTCCACTGAGCAAAGAACAGCAATTAATCCTAGTTCTCATGCTTTGGGGAAGAGATGCAGTCAGCATGAGAGATATCAATGAAAATGGATTCTCTGGCCAAAAGCACTCCCAGGGAAACAGAGTTGCTCTTTCAGAGCAATTCAGTGCATCAATTACAACTATACATATCTCTTCAAGATCACTTACCCCACCCCCAATACAGCTTTAGTTTTGCCTGGATTCAATACCAGATTATTCACCCCAATCCAAACCAAGGTAAACTTGAGACACCTGTTACAACACCAACCACTGCACCCAAAATCAAATGGGAATGTAAAACGGAAGTGGGCATAATCAATGCTGGAAAACCCCACCCTAGCCTAGGTTTCTCAACAGTTCATTTATAAGATGCCAGTTATGAAGTAGCTCCACTCCTATATGACATTTCCCATTCTCCTGCACTGTCTTCTGTGACCAGACATGATAATACTTTCTTGCAAGTACACTGGTACCCGGTTTTCGAACATCTTCACAGACAAACATTTTGGTTTTCAAATGCTGTAAAACCAGAAGTAGATGCTTCAGTTTTCGAACATGCCTCGGAAGTCAAATGTGCCACACGGCTTCTGCTGAGCGCAAGATCCTGAGGCCTAGCTGTCGGCTATTGAGTTTTCAGTTTTCAAACGTTTCAGAACTTGAACGGTCTTCCAGAACAGATTAAGTTCAAAAACCGAGGTACCACTGTATGACATTTGTTTACCTTTACTGCAGTCAATATTTAAATTTTCTAGTTTCTGCCAAATTATTTTAGTATGCAATATTACGTAATAAAAAGGTAAAGTATTAACACTGTTTTGAGAAAGTAAATTTCAAGGTGTCACAGCACCTTTTGTCATCTTGAAACTACCAACTCAAAAAGTTACTTTTCCAGAAAACAAGAGTAAGGATGGCACTGCCCAAGAAACCCAAACAAGAATCACCAGTGGAGTTTAGAAGTAAAGATATACTTACGCTGTATGTGAATAAGCTGCTTTGGCATCTTAAATTCTCCAGGGTATATAGATTCATAATAAGCAATATTACTTTCCGCTTCCGGGACTGGTATAACCATATTATCCCTCTTCTCGCCATATACCTGCTGTGCTGAAATGGCCCGCTGGAGATGATGTTCCTAAAATTAAAGAGGGGAAAGAGAGAAAAGTTGAAAACCACAATGCACATTATTATTAGGGGGGGGGTATTTTAAATGTTTTAAAACTGCCTCTTTGGAAAAAGTTCCCTCAATGTAAGAAAATATAAACATTACTTTCGTCAAAAATTCTACCATTAAGATTTACAGGTTATGTGAATTTACAATAGGTTAAGCTCACAATTACAGGATTAGTAAGTAACTAGGAACAGCACAAAGCAAGTCAAAATCTGTCACTAATAGTAGCACAAGACCACCAGCAGCAACAACAAAAGGATAAGTTGGCCAAGTCCATTTTATTAATATTTTTTATTTTATTTATTGGTTTACTGCGCTTGTTGATATCAATAGTCTTTAAAGAGGAAGGTAAAACTTAATTTTCATCTCTCAAGTGAAACTGTCTTAACAGTTACTAAAGTAACCAAATAATCATAGCATCAACAGGGTGGGTTAGTGCAGATGTATTGATGGCTCTCTACTAAACAAAATAAGGAAACTGGTGGCCAGCCTCTCAAAACTTCTCCTTTCTAACCCTTCTCCTTCCTGGAGCAAAACTGCCCTTCTCTCACCCTTAACTATAATTAAGTAAACCATCAACCTTCATGCCCACTGTAGACAAGGTGGAAATTTGCTCTATAGAGGGAAGGGAGAACACATTCAAAAGGCTGGTTCCTATTTCCTGTAACCTATAGTTAGAGATCTAGTGTTCAAATGTCCCGTATTTTTCCCTCTATAACACGCAGATTTTTTCTCCTAAAAAGTAAGGGGAAATGTCTATGCGTGTTATTGAGCGAATGTGTGGTCCCTGGAGCCGACTGGCCCGAGTGCATCACACATTTTCTTCGAGGGTCGTCTTCGTTGCGGTCAGCAGAAGCCAGGGAAGTGCTGGCTAGGAGGTTTGGCCACTCTGATCGCTTGATTGTGTGTGCAGCGCGACTGTGTGTTTGCTAGTGTGTGTGCTTTGTGAGTGTGTGGCTGCCTGTGTGTTTGTTCGCTAGCGTGGGTGCTTGGAGGGAGTGAGAGAGTGACTGGCTGCTGCATCTTCTCCTGCAATTTGTCTTTTAAAAAATTGGAAGCAGCGGGGCAGTAAAAAACCACCTCCGAAAGCCCCATTTTTCCCTTCTAAGGCTGCAGCTCGGCTTTGGGAGCCCTGAACCCCTGCCTTGTTCTTGAGGGATCTTTGAGGTTTTCCCTTTAGCTTTAACTCAGACCCCTTATTTTACCAGTTTATCTTCATTCTCGGTGTGGTAAACTGATTGCAGGCAGCCACACTTGCCTTCGAGCCTCCCGAGAGAGAAAGCTGTTGCTTTCCTGCATTCTGCCTCAGGGTCTTACTGCCCACCCTCTTCTGTTTCGTTACTGTGCTTGCTCAAAGGGAACAAAGAGCAGAGTAAACCCCTCTTCTCCAGGCAAGCAGAGGGGAAAGCAGAGCGTCCTTCTAATTCCTCTCCGTGCTGCTGCTGCTGCATCTAGGGACTCGCAGGCAACATGCAGGTGGGGGGGGGGGGAGAGGGAGGGAGAGAGGGAGGGAGAGAGAGAGAGAGAGAGCGCGCGCGCGAGCTGGCCGGCTTGGGTGGGTGGGTGGGCGGGTGGGACTTTTGACTTCCTTTCCTCCCTCCGGTAAAACCCCTCTCCTGCATTCTTAGCCAGCTGGTTCTCCGCACACCCCTCTCGGTGCTCCTTGTCCCTTCTATGTTTTTCCTTCCCTCCCCACTTAAAACGTGGTTACAAAGCATGGATCCACATGGATCCTCAGGATCTTTGCATTGGGTCACCCCAAATTCACCATCAGATCACACAGCAATGATCTGATGCAAAAACAGGGCTGCAATGGTACAAAAACGTGGTTACAAAGCATGGATCCACATGGATCCTCAAGATCTTTGCATAGGGTCACCCCAAATTCAACATCAGATCACATAGCATATCCATGGCTACAGCCTGTATCAAAAAAATCACGCACCCACTGTTGCCTGGGGCTGCAATGGTGCAAAAACGTGGTTACAATGCACAGATCCACATGGATTCTCAGGTTTTTTGCATTGGGCTACCTCAAACTCACCATCAAATCACATGTCTGTGGCCACAGCATGAAGCACAAAAATGATACATCCACTGTTTCATTCAGAATTTTTTTTTTCTTGTTTTCCTCCTCTAAAAACTATGTGCGTGTTATGGTCAGGTGTGTGTTATCGAGCGAAAAATACGGTAGTTCCCAGTTCTTCAGACTATGGCTCAAAGCAGCCTTCTCCAGCCTGACTCTTTCCAATATTTTGGACTACAACGCCAATCAGCCACAACTAGCATGGCCACACTGACTGAGGCTAATGGGAGCTGTAGTCCAAAATATATCGAGTGCACCAAGTTGGGCAAGGCTAGTGTAGAGAATCTAGAATATCCCTTTCCTGGTTTGTTATTTTTTACCACATATGTCGGAATTCAGCAAACTTCAATTACACAACCCAAAAGTTGCCTCCAAACAAATTGGAGGAGTAGTTTACAATTTGAGAAGGAGTTACAAAGCATGGTTTGAAAGCAATTCTTAGTTAACACTAGACAAACTCTGGCCAACCCACACACCACAGTAATGAAGTCTGATGATCACTGGCTTGTGGTAACATTAAGGCAGGCTTTTTTTGGGCGGGGACCAATGTTATGGAATGCCCTTCCTGCTGAAATACAAGAGGCTCCATCCATAGAGACATTCCACCTGCTCTTGAAGACATCTGTTAGGCACACATACCTCTGACCTTGAACTGCCTGATCCAATTGTTTTCATCATTCTTTTAACTATTTTAATTATTATGATTTCTGACTGACTTGTTTTACTATCAATTTTAATTATGGATGTTTTTTAATGTTTTGATGTACTTCTTATATTATGTTTTTACTTGTGAACCACTTAGAAGCCATTTTGGCATGTAAGCAGTACATAAATTAATAAATAATAACAAGAACAACTGTTATGGTCAGACAAGAAAAGTAGGAGAGAAGGATCTGTGGGAGAGGAAGCAAAAAAGCCTGTGGCCAGTATTATATCCATACTAGCTTCAAATTTTCATTTCTAAACCTTTTTAACATGTTAAAACAGACAGAAGTCCCTTTGGCAGTTTCCCTTTCCTTTTTGATGGTATAAATGTTGTTCCCATTTCTCAGGGTCTCTAATCAGACTTGCTCACACTGGTTGCAATAATTAGGTGGTTGCTCATTGCTCCAATCTGGCAACCACACACACTGGGCATCAGTATTTGGAATCACATTTCTCCTCTTATTGTATTCAAGATGAATGATCAAGAAACAGACATATAAACCTCTGCAGTCAAATGGCACTACACACAACAATTAGAGAGCCATGGTCAAGGTAAAGGTAAAGGTACCCCTGACCATTAGGTCCAGTCGTGACCGACTCTGGGGTTGCGGTGCTCATCTCGCTTTATTGGCCGAGGGAACCAGCGTACAGCTTCCGGGTCATGTGGCCAGCATGACTAAGCCGCTTCTGGTGAACCAGCGCAGCACACGGAAACACCGTTTACCTTCCCGCCGGAGCGGTACCTATTTATCTACTTGCACTTTGAGGTGCTTTCGAACTGCTAGGTTGGCAGGAGCAGGGACTGAGCAACGGGAGCTCACCCCGTCGCGGGGATTTGAACCGCCGACCTTCTGATCGGCAAGCCCTAGGCTCTGTGGTTTAACCCACAGCGCCACCCACGTCCCTTAGAGAGCCGTGGTACTTACTCTTAAAGTAATACATTAAGGCATTGTTTGACCTTGATTAGCAGCTGCCCATTTTTAATCTTAGTCAATTCAGAGAATTCATATAATTGCCTTTTATAATAATTATACCTTGGCTAAACAGAGAAAGCTACTAAGTGGTAGACAGTGGTTAGCAGCTGCAGGAATGCTTGAACTACTGCTACCTTGCCAATCATGAATGCGATTAAGGGTTTGAGAATCAACTCAGCCAACTGGCACTTCTTAAGTATGATCCCCCACACACTTGGGAACATTTCTTAATCTATTTTTTGTAGTGTGCTGTAGATAACCAGTATGAAATACACCCCTGATAAAGTCTGAAAGATTTAAAGAAATATGTGACCAATTGTACAACATAAAGTACAGTGGTACTTCGGTTTAAGAACTTAATTTGTTCCAGAGGTCCGTTCTTAACCTGTAACTGTTCTTAACCTGAAGCACCACTTTAGCTAATGGGGCCTCCCGCTGCCGTGCAATTTCTGTTCTCATCCTGAAGCAAAGTTCTTAACCCGAGGTACTATTTCTGGGTTAGCGGAGTCTGTAACCTGAAGCATCTGTAACCCGAGGTACCACTGTACTCTGAATTGGTGACTAGGAAATAATTGGGTCCTGTTTACAAGTATTCCAAAGGGAGTATCAGGAACAAGTCATTGTTTCAGAAGACATTAATATGGTTTAAATACCACTTAAAGGCATTTTGAATTGGTGTATTCAGAAACTGGATGCTGAGACAGTTCAAATGTATTTCAGAGTTAATCTACTGCAGAGATTCTTCTGAGGTTAAAGTTTCTAAACAAAAAAAATTAAGCACTAACTTTTCCAATATGTCTTCAAAATTTTGGTTTGGGGGGGGCAGAGGTGGAGGAAGAATATAATTATAAGTCCAGATATATGGAAGAAAATGGTGCTTCAGGTACGCCTGGGCCTAAGCACTCCAAGCGCCTGCTGAAGCCTGAAGTATTTAAGTCGAGAAGGGAATCCACAAGTTTCCTGCACGCCTATTTTTTGAGAAGAGTATAACCTCATCCCTAAAGGGCTAAACTCAAATGCCCTGATCTTTGTTTCTATTGACTACAAGAAGCACTTCTGCAAGAAGTTACTTTGTTCACCCTCAACCAGTCCATTACTTATATCGCACACTAATTCAGAATATCAGCCTTGGCTTGTGATGAGGAGGAGATAACAATTTGATGTCGTTCATAAGCTGACAATACTGAACTCCAAAGCAAAGCCCCAGGCAACTTCCCCCTTAGGTTTCAGGCAGACTGGTCAAATAGAATGAAAAAATCAACAGAAACCTGTGGAAAACCATACACTAGTGACCAAGCTGTCTAACAGGAGTTACCCTGCACCACTTCTGATACCAAACCATCACTAAATAGTGCCAGCTGGTCCATCACAGCTAGGTGTTTCAGAAGGATGTAACAGATAATCATACTGAAAGCTAGGTGATCCAGCAGAACCTTGCATTCTCCCAGGGGTCACATATCAGGACCTCACCTGTCATCAAAAAATTCTCAAAGCTTATAGACAAAGGCTCTGAGATTACAAGTTGCTTTAATATCCTTGGGTGCAGCTCATCAGGCCCAGGAATCTGAACTCATGTAGTTAGATTTCCCTTACCACATATTTTCCTATATTGGACTGAAGCTCCCTACTCAGAGTAGGCCCACTGAAGTAAATAGATATGACCAGCTATCATTAATTTCAATAGGTCTAATTAAAAATTAAAAAGAAAACTCAATTGTAAATACTGTAAATACTGACTGAATAAATTGAATTTTTAATACTAAATATGATCATTTAATGGCAAATCAAGCTATAGATACATTTTGCATTCTGTAAGAATCCTTAAGTATCAAAGTGACCTTTGTTCTGTAAAGGATGCTAATGTAGAAATACATAATGGTACAAGAATATAGGAAACTTTGACAGACCCTTCCCTGTGTGAAAACCACAATTCAAAATGTTTCTTACACACCACACTTACACAAGGAGCATTTAGAAAGGGAGGGGAGGGAGGAAGAGCAAAGGCGATATTTAGTAATTCAGAAATAGGTTTCACGTAGTTCCACATGCTCATAACCTGCAAGGTGGTGTAATTCTTCAATTAAATAATTGAGAATTAAATACCAAAGGATTTCAAAACATTCAGGACTCCTGACTAGTAGAGACTTGTATTTTGGCTAGTACCCAAAAAAACAGTTTATTTAAAGCAAATAATTTCACATTAAAGTAAAAGGTAAAGGGACCCCTGACCACTAGGTCCAGTCGTGGACGACTCTGGGCTTGCGGCGCTCATCTCACTTTACTGGCCGAGGGAGCCATGTGGCCAGCATGACTAAGCTGCTTCTGGTAAACCAGAGCAGTGCACGGACACACCGTTTACCTTCCCGCCGGAGTGGTACCTATTTATCTACTTGCACTTTAATGTGCTTTTGAACTGCTAGGTTGGCAGGAGCAGGGACCGAGCAACGGGAGCTCACCCCGTCGCGGGGATTCGAATCGCCGACCTGATCGGCAAGCCCTAGGCTCTGTGGTTTAACCCACAGAGCCACCCGCATTCCTCACCATTAAAGTAAGAACAACCATATAGAGTAAAAATAGTACCAGTCACAATTAAGGCATCTAATCACCTTAAGAGCTAAAAACAGTAAGGATTGTTTGTAATGGGAACTGTCAGGGAACTGCCATCGGAAGGAAGGGAAGTGAAAGGGCTCACACAGGTTGGGAGAGACTCAGCAGCTGAAGAGGGAACCAGTAGGGGGAGAGGAGCTGGGCTGAGGGAAAGGGAGCTGGAGGGATGGCTCAGAGACACTTCCAGCGAAAACAGTGGGGAGGTTTCAGGACCTCCTGTAGGGACACCCACTCCTCGCCGGAAACTGTCACGCAGAGAGTCCAGAAGACGTGTTTCCGTTAAGGAGCTTTTATGTTGGAAGCGATTCCGAAAGCAACCACTGTCGGAATCTGCCAGCGACTGACGGAGCCATGTTTAAGGGGCTCCGTTACAGACAGAGGTTTGCAAACTTGACCAAACTCTGAGGGACTAGGATTTTACACACAAGCAGCTCATCGTCCCATCACAGCATTCCGACAGTCTTCGTGAGCAGCTTGTGCAGGAGAAGGCATCATGAGCAACCCAGCCGGAACCGGAGAAGCAGGAGCTGGAGCGGGTCCAAGCCTGGAAGAAAGGTACCGGGTGTTGGAGGTCCAGCTAGCGCTGCAGACGGCGAGGCTTGAGGAGAGGAGGGCTCAGGATGCAGACAAAAAGGGGAAAGACACCCAGCTCGTCAGAAAGGTACCAGGATTGGTGCAGAAGTTTGGGGGGGAGCCCAAAGACTATCATGGCTTTCGGACAGAGATGCAATATGCCCTCAATCTGCAGTTTGATGAATTCCCTGACGAGGAATCACGAGTGGCTTTCGTGACTGGGCATCTTGAAAAGGGGGCGAGAGACTGGGTTAGACCCCTGATGGCAGCGAATAGTGACGTCCTAAAGGACACGATGAAGTTCTTTCGCGCCATGGATCTGATGTTTTCCAGCGATATTGAACAGGGAGTGGTCCGCAGACAGTTAATGGCTTGCAAACAGGGGAGCCGATCTGTCCGTGAGTACTGGACTGAGTTCACCATGTTGATCCATAAATTGGGGTGGGATCTATCGGCGGAACCCATTCAAATGCTCTTTGAAGAAGGGCTTTCTTCGGCTGTGAAAGACGAACTTTCCCGGGCGCCCAGGGCGGAGTCTATGGACCAGCTGACCAAATCAGCGCTGACCATAGGAGCGCGCCAGGAGGCGAGAGCATTGGAGAGGCGGGAAGGGAAGGGGGAACGTTGGAAGGAGTTCCGCATTCCAGACATTCCAGAGCCAACTTTCCCGCCGGCAGAGCCGATGGAAATCGGAACAGCGCGCGCGCGCGCAGTTTCAAAGCCCAGTGAGGGGGGAAAGAAGGAGGGAAAAGGCGCCCGGAAATGCTATCTCTGCCAACAGCCAGGTCACTTTGCCAGAGTCTGCCCCCAGAGGAAGGAATGGCAAGGGATGGTAGGAGCTGTGGAGGGAAGAGAGGAAGAAATACTGAAGCAAGTAAAAGCCAACGCCTGGCTGCCACCGTCGGGGCACAGCAGCCAGGCCAAAGAGCAGTGAAAGTGCCCACGCCAGAACCTCCTAAACCCGCCCTAGTGATAGAAGTGGCGCTAGAGCTGCCAAACGGACACCCTCTAAAGATAAAGGCGCTGTTGGACTCAGGCAGCTCCTGCAATTTCATGAGCAAAGAGTTTGCAGCTGAACACCAGATACAGACGATCCCTTTAAGCAACCCCCTGCAGGTGACCACGATCGATGGCAGGGAGCTGTTGGGAGGAGAAGTCAGCTTGCAGACCATCCCAATGATAATGAAGGTGGCAAGGCACACCGAACTGATAGCGTTTAATGTGGCCACCTTGGGAGGAGCTCCCATTATATTGGGGATGAGCTGGCTAGCGTTACATGATCCGCTGGTGGGCTGGCATCAGAGAGTGGTTTCTTTTGGTTCAGCACATTGCTTAGAACACTGCAAAGAGGGAAAGGGTTTGGCAGGGGCCCAAGCCACCCTAGCAGGGACTGAAGTAACGGAGAACGTGAAGGTACCACGACAATACGCAGATCTCCGCGACGTCTTCAGCGAAAGGGAAGCTGACCAATTACCCCCGCATAGACCCTTTGACTGTCAAATCAATTTACTCCCTGGGGCACAGCTCCCTGTAGGCAAGCTGTACGCCATGTCAGACAGAGAGATGCAGGAGCTAAGAGAGTTCATTGACAAGAACCTGAAGAGAGGGTTCATCAGAGAGTCCAGGGCGGTGGGGGGCAGCCCAGTGTTTTTTGTGGATAAAAAAAACACGAACAAGCCGAGGCTTGTGTGTGACTTCAGGGCCTTAAATGCAGTGTCAGAACCAGTGGCTTTCCCTATGCCCAGGATTGACGACATTTTGACAAGGGTCAGGAAGGGAAAGATTTTTACTAAACTGGACCTAAGGGGGGCGTACAACCTGATACGAATAAGGAAGGGGGATGAATGGAAAACCACCATGTTCACCCCTTTGGGGGCATTTGAATATTTAGTTATGCCCTTCGGCCTACAAGGAGGCTCCGCGTGCTTTCAATCGTTTATGAACCACGTCCTGGGGCCTTTGCTTTACAAGAATTGTGTGGCCTTCTTAGACGACGTGTTGGTGTATTCTGAGAATGAGGAGCAGCATGTGAGAGACGTCAGAGAAGTGTTGAGCAGGCTGCAAGCCAACCAGCTGTGGGTGAAACTGGAGAAGTGTCAGTTTCATACCAAGGAGGTGGAATTCCTGGGGTATCGCCTGTCAGACAAGGGATTGGCCATGGATCCCGGCAAGGTCCAGGCGGTGCTGGAATGGAAAACACCCAAAACAAGGAAGGATGTGCAGAGGTTCCTAGGATTTGGGAACTTCTATCGTAAGTTCATCCGAAACTTTGCCCACCTGACGGCGCCCATTACGGACTGTCTCAGCAGTAAGAAGAAGTTCGTTTGGACTGAGGAGGCGGAGCGAGCATTTGAGGAACTAAAAAGGGCCTTCGCCTCGGAACAACAACTCCTGCATGTGGATTTACAAAAACCGATGAGAGTGGAAACTGACGCATCAGACAGAGCTATTGGGGCGGTGCTTCTGCAGCCAGGGAAGGAGGAGTCAGAGTGGAGACCGTGTGCCTTTTTTTCGCGAAAGCTGAACAAATCCGAGAGGAACTACACGGTGTATGACCGAGAACTACTAGCCATTCATGAGGCGTTCCGGAGATGGAGGCACCTGCTAATTGGCGCACAACATAAGGTGCAAGTGTGCACTGACCACAAGAACCTAGAGTATTGGAGGACGGCACGAGTGCTCAACCAACGGCAAGTGAGATGGGCCCAGGAGTTCTCCAAATTTAACTTTGAGATTTGTTACGTGCCAGGCCCAGAGAACATTAGGGCGGACGCTCTCTCACGCAAACCTGAATATTTGGAGGGGGAGGGAGCACCCGAAGAGAGACATGTCATTCCAGAGGACCGCTGGGTGTGTGGGGCGGCATTGGTGGGACAAAGAGAACTGGTAGAGGAAACAGAGAATGATGAATACGCCCAGAATAAGCTCAGAGGTCTTAGGGGTGAGGGAGAGGAACCAGGGGGTTTCGAGGAAAGAAATGGAGCTTTGTATTACAAAGGGGCACTGTATATCCCTGAAGGAGACTTAAGGGGGAGGGTACTCAAGCAGTTGCACGACAGCCCCACGGCGGGGCATTTTGGACAACACAAAACCATGTGGTTGGTCACCAGGGAATTTTGGTGGCCTAAGGTGAGGGAAGATGTACGGGAGTATGTAAGAGGGTGTGAGCAATGCCAGCGAGCCAAAGGGGAGAGGCGGGCACCGGCGGGGCTATTAGAACCCTTACCAACCCCAGAACGACCTTGGGAGGCAGTGTCGATAGATTTTATGACTGATCTGCCGAAGTCCAAGGGGAAAACAGCCATCATGGTGGTGGTAGACCTACTAACAAAGATGTGCCACTTTGTAGCCTGCTCGCATGCAGTCACGGCGGAAGAGACAGCGAAGTTATTTGTAGAACACATTTTTAGGTTGCACGGGGTGCCATTGAGGGTGGTCTCAGACCGAGGAAAACAATTTACTTCCAGGTTCTGGAGGAAGCTCATGAGCTTACTGCAGGTGGAGGTCAACTTTTCGACTGCCCGGCACCCTGAAACCAACGGGCAGGCGGAAAGAGCAAACGGGGTCCTCCAGCAATACCTGAGGTGTTATGTCAATGACAGAGAGAATGACTGGGTAGAAAAGTTGGCGCTGGCGGAATTTGCCTACAACAATGCCGAGAATGTGTCCACAGGGATGAGCCCCTTCTTGGCTAATTATGGGTGTCATCCCAGGGCTTTCCCAGGGGGAGAAGGGGAGAGATGGGGTGTCCCGGCAGCCGAGCATTTTGTAGAAGAAATGGAAGCAATCCATCGTCAGCTCCAACTCAACTTAGAAAGGGCGAAGGAAGAATACAAGAGGCAGGCAGACAAGAACCGAAGGGAAGGTGAAACCATAAGGGTGGGAGATAGGGTGTGGCTGTCAACCCAAGGGTTGCCGTTCAAAGGAGGTTGTAAGAAATTAAGACCCAGGAGATTGGGTCCCTTTGAGGTCATTCAACAGGTCAACCCAGTGGCTTTCAGGCTCCGGTTACCCAACCACATGAAACTGCACCCAGTATTTCACAGGTCGTTACTGTCACCGTATGAGGGGGGACGAGAAGGGATGGCCACTCGGGGACCGGTCATAGAAGAAAGGGAATGCAGCAGCCATGTGGCAGAAATCCTCGACGCCAGATGGAAGGGGGATCAGGTGGAGTATTTGGTAGCGTGGGAAGGAGAACCGGAGTCAGAAAACACTTGGGTAATGGCAGAAGATATCAATGACGAGGTATTGATAGAAACGTTCCATCAAAGGTTCCCAAGGAAACCTCAGCCTGTGGAGAGGTTCCGGAGGGAATACTTTGGGACCACCGATGAGGAGGAGGAGTTGGAAGGATTCTCGGAATCGGAAGGGGAAGGGGAGATGGACTCTGAGGAGGAGGAGTACTTCGAGACCAGGAACCGCAACAGGTGGAGAGAAGTGTTCGGGACATCGGAAGATGAAGGAAGTTCATTCCGGGGTTTTGCCTCCTCACCGCCCGTAGAGGAGGGGGCGAGAGGGGATGAAGGGGGCCCTGGAGGGGAGGTGGATGTCAGGGAACTGCCATCGGAAGGAAGGGAAGTGAAAGGGCTCACACAGGTTGGGAGAGACTCAGCAGCTGAAGAGGGAACCAGTAGGGGGAGAGGAGCTGGGCTGAGGGAAAGGGAGCTGGAGGGATGGCTCAGAGACACTTCCAGCGAAAACAGTGGGGAGGTTTCAGGACCTCCTGTAGGGACACCCACTCCTCGCCGGAAACTGTCACGCAGAGAGTCCAGAAGACGTGTTTCCGTTAAGGAGCTTTTATGTTGGAAGCGATTCCGAAAGCAACCACTGTCGGAATCTGCCAGCGACTGACGGAGCCATGTTTAAGGGGCTCCGTTACAGACAGAGGTTTGCAAACTTGACCAAACTCTGAGGGACTAGGATTTTACACACAAGCAGCTCATCGTCCCATCACAGGAACACTCAAGTGTTGTTACCCTCCCCATCACAGAATAAATAACACAGGTGGTTAATACTGCACATGCTCCTAGAGCAGAGGTACGGAACATTTTTGGCTCTATGGGCCAGGTCTTTATCAGGATCTGTCTTACAGGCCACATTTTACAGGTGAGTGGGGCCACCCACCTGCAAAGCACATGGCTTTGCAAGTGAGAAGGGGGCGGATGCTTCAAACAGCACTTTTGAGAAGCCCTTTACAGAAGCTCCTTCAGTCCAATTTCAGCTACAACAGGAGCATGGGGGCTTTTTAAGTACTTCTCAAAAGTGCTGTTTGAAACAGATCACAGAAATCTCTCCCCATCCTGCCACCCACACCCCACCCACATGCAGAAGTGCAGGAGCTGTTTCACACAGCACTACAGAGGTGCTTTGATCTCCTCTCATCAGGGGAAGAGCAAGGATTAAATCCTGCTGCCTTGACTGTGCAATTCTTTTCCCTACTGGGAACCGGGCACATTGCCAATGCAGGATTAGCCGCTGTCCTCCTGCCCATCAGTTAATGTTGCCAGTGATATTGGGTGGGCAGGTGAGCATGGTTTGAGGAAAATAGCCCTGTGGTCCAACTTGCCCCCCTCCCCGAGAAGGCAAGGTTAGCCTGCAGGTCGAAGGTTCTCCACCCTTATTCTAGACCAGGGTGGTTCAACTTTTACTAACAAGTGGGCCGCAAGAGTACTTTGTCATAGAGCCTGTGAGCCACACACTGCCTCATCACATGAGGGGTGGGAAGCAAGGCCAAAATTGACCCCCCCAGCCCTTGTGCTACCTTCTCAAAGCCAACTAAGCAAGGCACCAGGCTTTAGGAAGGAGGCACAAGACTCTGGCAGGGTCCTAGAGCCCTCCCACTTCCTTGCCAAAGCTGGGAAAGCACTTCGAGGAAGAGGCCGGAGGACTCTAGGAGCCTCTCAGAGCCTCCTTCCCAATGCTAAGTGCCTCGCTTAGCTGGCTCTGGGAAAGGCAGCCCAAGGGTTCCAAATGTTGCTGAGAGCTGCCAAAAAAGGCCTTGAGGGCTGCATTGGATCACCCTGTCCTAGACCAACCAAGCAGCCAGCAAGTAATAAAACTACAAGTACTGCCATTATGCCATGGAGGGTTATCTGGCACAGCCAACAATTCTACAGCAGAGCTTTACTCATCTCACCGGTCCAGTGAAATACATAATAATAATAATAATAATAATATTTATACCCTGCTCATCTGGCTGGGTTTCCCCAGCCACTCTGGGCGGCTTCCAACGAAGTATTAAAATACAGTGGTCTATTAAAATACACTGATCCACTATAACATTTGTGTAAACATACATCAAGATAGAATTGCTAGTGTCTCCCCTTAACATGACACATGATGAACCTGGTATAAGAAACAATCCCATACTGTTTCTACCAGGAATGAAAATTTAAGATTCCCTTTTAATTCAAATCCCCTCAGGAGCTTAACACTGAGTCTCTGTGATAGCTTCTCAATTTAAAGCAGAACATATTGCAACTGAAGTATTTTCAGAAACAAATCCAAGGCTTCTCCCCCCCTCCACGCAATACTGTTAAGAACGTGTGTCAAAGTATTATTATTATTTTACTTTCCAGAAGGAAAATTGGTTGGCAATGTTAATGCCTCCAATGCTTACTGCTAAGAATTATCTTGAAAGGCAGTATTTTTATAGCCAGAGGGACAGATCAGTCTATTTCTGGTCCTTGCCAGTTTTACATGTGTTTACTCATAAGTCCATTCAGTTTTGTTTCTGCATTAAGTTGATGGGAGTGGGGTGGGGGAAATGTATTTAAATACAACAGGGTGCAAACCGTTTTCTGAAGGCCACAGTTCCATCTTAGTAGCCTTCAGAGATGTCACACATGGGGCAGTGTCAGAGGCAAAAGTGGGTAAAGCAGCAAATTTAACTTTTACCTTTGTACAGTAGACTACTTTCTTGACACAGACCCTTTATCCAGGCAACCAAGGGGCATTAACAGAGTTCAAGGATACATTTCACCCAGGCTAAACACACAAGGTGGATGTAAAGGAGGGATAGTGAGTTGTTTGGTCTAGGGTGAATACCAAGGGGTCAGACAAAGAGGGCTGGAGGGGCAGATTGGGCCCCTAGGATTACAATTCCCAGTCCCTGAAATATGGATAGTTATAATATTATGTGCTTTTTTCCACAAAGAATGTACGTTATCCCAATGTATTAATTTCTAAACAAGTTTTGTCCTAAAATGAGCATTTCTAACATGTTTTTGTATTCTTTTGAGCCATGAAACAATTTGCAAAAGAAGTGTAAAATGTATAGGTTAATTAGGTACCAATCTGTGTATTAGTCTGGGAGGTACAAATGAAGACCAAACAAAACTCTCCTCCATACATATATAGCAGGGGTGGGGAACCTCTGGTCCATGGGTCAAATCTGACCCACCAGTCCTCCTCATCCGGCCCACAAGGCCATTTTCCTCCAACCACACTCACCTGTGGACAACCGCCTGTCAAAGTTAGTCCACAGGGTGGAGCAGATAAAAGATCTAGATTCTAGGCTCCTAGGCCTAAAAGGCTCTGCTATACAGCAGGCACGTCCAACTGGTCGATTGCAAGCTACCTGTCAATCGTGGGGTGTCCCTGCTCGATTACGTGCTTATTAATCTCCCCCCCCCAAATAAAATAAAAAGAAAGATCAACAACTTTGGGTCCCCCCCAAAAAGCTTTTTAATAGTGGGTGTAGATCACTGTCGCTTGCGAGTTGGACATGCCTGCTATATAGGATCTATCCAGTTCCACAAGTAAGCATTAACCCCTGCACCCTGGAGCAAGTGGCCTTTACAACTGTACGCCTAAGGCCTAAGAACAAAACTGCAGAAAGGCTAATGCAAACACATCCCACTAGGCCTTTGAAAGTGGAGAAACAGACATATTTCAAGGGGCATGTTGTCAGTGAATGATGCTTACAAATTTGACCCCTGGGCATTACTAGATAATAGTGTTTCTAATTGTAGCTGTTTGTTTTAGTTAGTATAACTTAGTCTTCATTGTGCAATTTTAGATTTGTAATTGTGAGCCACCACATGAAAACACAGCAAAAATGTATTAAAGAAAAATACGAGGATTAGCTGTTGCTGAGCTCTTGGCACACACACATCTACTGCTTCCACGTATGGAAATTTTAGGTTTGGAGCTCTGTATGGTAGATCTGTCATCTGAAACAGTATCTCTTCATGACAATATAGATGCACACAGTGGAGTCCAAATGAAGCAGTGATTTTTATTTTATTTTAATAAGGTATAGTAGAGGGGGGATATTTTAGACAGAAATAAGACTTTGTCAGAATACAGGGTGACTGGTGGCTGTGTCCATTAGTTTTAGCTCTCACAATCATTGCTCTTGAAAATTAATTGTCAGTCTTGAATTATGGCAGTGTTGAATTAAAAGTAGGGAAAGGGGTTTTTTAAAGAAATCCATGAGGGCAACTCTCCCCAATTTTAGCCAAGCCATGCCTTCACAGTCTTTTTAAAACAGTAGTGCAACAGCCATCACAGAAGTTAAACAGGAAGATTTCACTGTAATTCAAATATTGATTAGTACTTTGGTATTAAGGAAGATCCTGAATGCAAAACAAGAAGCCAGGTACTCAAAATAAACTGTTCCAATGACATAGCTGCCTAGAGCAATTAAAGCACAGACAGATGCAGAGGTCAGCGAGAACTGGAAAAGGGCTCATGACAGAAGTTGGCAGTGTTGATAATATATCCCACCTTTCCTCCAAGGAGCTCAAGGAGTTCTCCCCCTCCCCAATTTTATGCTCACAACAACCCTGTGAGATAAGTTAGGCTGAGGATCAGTGGCAGGCTAAAGCTCACCCAGGGAGCTACATGGTTGAGTGTGGGTTCGAACTCTGGTCTCCCATGTCCAGCAGCCCAACCACTATACGACACTGTCCCTTTCAAGCAAATATAGCAAGGACTGAGACTCCACCTCCCTTTTTCTGCATGGCTGGAAGTGGCTCATAGCAGCATAAGACTTGATGCCAAAATACTTAGGAGTCTGTTATACAGCAAGCACTCCTTTCTGCATGGTCAAATAGAATGTTAAGGCAACACCCTTATGCCAATACATTCACAAAAGAGTCATGAGCCTATCAAGACAGAACAAGATCTCCCAACAGGTTTTTCATTGGAAAAACATATATACTTCTATTCTAAACACTGTATTACCAATGGCAACTGAGAGCACTTAATGTCTTGTGTCACTTATGCAAAATTAGCATGAGTCATCCACCTCTGGACATTACTTAACTTCATTCATTGGCACTTTTCTACTTAAGCAGAAATATTTAACTTGGAAACCTTGAATAGTTACTGAAGTCAATTGACTCTCATTTGTTTAAACTTCTAAGGATGATAAGGAGGAGGAGAGAGATCAATGTGTTAACAGTCCCTAGAACATAACCTATTTTAAGTTGAACCCAGCCAGAATCATACTTTCATGGATCATGGATCTGTGTTAGCCAAGATAAACATTGAAATTATTCTTTAGATGCAAGGGAGAAAGATGAATCAACTTCAAGTCAGAACTCAGGCAACAGTTTAAAGACAAAACAGAGCCACTTATATATAAAGTTATGCTTCTACGTACTTGGAGCCCCCTAGGAATGCAAAAGTATGTAAATTTCTAAAGTAAAACTGATTTTTTTTGGCATACCACCGACAGTGGAGCTTAGATGAAAAAGAAAAAAAGGGCTAAAGAAAACTCAGGCATGCAATGGTTGAGATAAAGACTTATCAGGATGTCAGTTGGGACTCAGCTACATTGGCAAAGGTAAATAGCTTTATATGCGTTGTATGTGCATTATAACGGGATGCGGGTGGCGCTGTGGGTTAAACCACAGAGCCTAGTACTTGCTGATCAGCGGTTCAAATCCCCGTGACAGGGTGAGCTCCCGTTGCTCGGTCCCTGCTCCTGCCAACCTAGCAGTTCAAAAGCACGTCAAAGTGCAAGTAGATAAATAGGTACCGCTCCGGCGGGAAGGTAAATGGCGTTTTCGTGCGCTGCTCTGGTTCGCCAGAAGCGGCTTAGTCATGCTGGCCACATGACCCGGAAGTTGTACGCCAGCTCCCTCGGCCAGTAAAGTGAGATGAGTTCCACAACCCCACAACTTTATAACACTGTGACACCAGATGGCGCTGTGGAGTTCCTTTTTTTGCCAACCCAATTTCTCATACAAAGTTTAACTGAAACTCTTCTTTGATTTGTCTAGATCCAGCCTTGAAAAGAAATCCCCCACCAAATGGAATATGGAAGGCAGGATGAGAGAGGAAATCAATTTGCTCAGCACTGCACATCTTTTATCTATTGCCTGGGCAGGGAGGGGGAGGATTAGAATTGGGGAGATGCATGCTGATAGATCCTCTCCAGTCCTATAGTATGATGATTGAGTCTCTAGAGCTGATTGCTGCCCCCACTATATAGCTGGAAAACGCTCGGGTTGCAGGTGGTGGCACCCCGACCTATATGACACAGTAAGTCAGGGCTGGCAAAGGAATAGTATAGTGTTGATTATCCTTCCCCAACTCCTGAAACTCCCCCTCCCCACCTGCACTTCTCTTAGGAGTGGGGATGCAATGGAACATTGTTCTGCAGGCCCCACTTGATTCCCCATTTTAGCATCTCGTTCAATTTAGCAGTGTAGCAATTCATATATATTACTCTGGAAACAAATTGTATTATAGCTCATATTTTTTGTTCATTCAGTAAGGTGCAAGAATCCAACTGGACTGCATAATTTGAGACTTGATATAACAGTAGGACTGACACTATTTCATGCATAAGCATTTTGCAGCTAACAAAAGCATATTTTCTTGTAAGCACTTTTACTTGGATTATACAGTAGATTCTGCCCTTGAAGCAATTACGCAGCTGTTGCTGTGCACCACCTTCCCTTACTCCAGAGCATTTCTAATGATTCAATGAGCACTTTGGCAGGGTAGCCAATGTGGTGACTTTCAAGTGTTATAGACTCCAACTCCCATTAGCCTTAGCCAGCATGGTCAAGGGTCAAGGTAGTCATACTGCACAAAATCTGGAGGGAATGACACTGGCTACCACTGAGTTACTGGTTACAGGCAAGTGTCCTTAGAAGTCATAATCTGATTCCATGCAGTTAGGTATACATAAGCCCATCTAAGCTTTTAAGCGTGCCTAATTCTGCATAAAACCAGGCCTTTTGGTGCAAAAGTAGCAATTTCCATGCACCTGCTACAGAATATCACACAAGGTAGTTTGTCACTGTTTATGCACCACATCTTGGATGTCTTTGAAGCTTTTACCATCAGAGTAGCATGAACCTTTCCATAACTGGTCTGAATTAAAAGATTTATGAATGAAAGTATTATGGTCCCTTCCAACTCTACAATTCTATGACTATGTCTTGTTGTCCACTGTAACACTGCCCTCTCACCTTTGCATTAGTTTTTTCTGTTTTTGTTTAATTTGGACCAATGCACCCACAGACGCATTCACCTCCACTTCCCTCACTAATTTAATCTGCTGATTTGTCAGCAGGAGCGCAGGACTTCCTAATCCTCTCTTTTTCAAGCGCAATTACATAAATTCAGCACTAAGAAAGCACAAGCCTAAAATTCAAGGAGGCTGAATTACATAGACTAGTCCCAGGGCATTAAGGCTCAAAAGGGGGAGACAGGACAGAACAGGTCTTGCTGCTTTTTTGTGTCCTATTCATGCTTATTCAGGATTAAGCCCCATTTCTTAGGTTGATTTCATAGGACTGCTATCTTAGCTCTGGTACCTGTTCCATCACATATACCATACAACAGACAATGCCAACAGTTGCTATTTAAATTGATTTGGCATTTTGTTTACATTCATCACACAGTACCATTGGCTGAAGTAAATGAAATGCAGACAAATGTTGAGAGGTTAAATAAATACTCCTTTCACACGAGCTAGCTACCTTTCTACCTCTGTTTTAAAGGTACCTATACCGTGCACTTGTTATAGCTTGAGTTTCTAAGAAGAATTTCAGGAATTCCTACATAGATAAAAACTATTTCCCCAAGTGTCTTGGGTATGCCTTAATTCATAAACTCATGACTCAAGAACTCTGAATTCTGTTATTAGAATATTCTTACAACTCTTCAAAATCTGTCACTTGACTGTATCATTATAAGCAACAGCATCCTTTCAGCTATAAACTTTATTTTGAACAAGCACATACTATTTAGAAACAGCAGGTTTCCTCCCTAGTCCTTTTTCTCTATCTAAACTTAAACCTCCGTCTTTATAGATCCTATCTACTAATATAGTTTGCAACATGCCTTACCAGAAAAGCTACTGCCCCACATCTGCTTTACACAGGTCTTGTTTTATAAAGCAACAGGAGAACCATCACCCCTTGCTTAAATTACTGTTAGCTCTACTACTAAAACAAACATTTAGAACACGTGCATTCAGAAAAATCAGGTGTCCAGATAAAGGCTGCAATCATAAGGCTCCTTACTAAGGAATAAGGACCACTGAACTTGGTGGGACCTCCTCCTAGTAAGTATGTTTGCACAGGATTGCGAGGAAAGAATAATAGTGTTGTGACTCCTAACCACTGATTTATAAATCTACTAATACTAAAACCTTAGCTGTACTGTCAAGCGTCCCAAAACAGACTTCAAAGCATGAATAAATTTATTTGGAGAAAGTAGGGAAGATCGTGCTTCATTCTTAACTGCTATTCTATCAATGAGATGACAGATGGTTCTCCTAGTAGTAATAATCAAATCACTTTTATTTGGAAAGGCCGTACAATCAAAATAGATCTTCACTTAGAAGGCACCAACTTCTGTATTGCAGAGCTTGCTTTCTGCACCACTTTTCAATTGACAAATCATGTCACTAAACAAGCAAATGTTAAACCCCAGCCTAAAGAAGAATGTGCAGGGGCAAGGTCTGTTTTTCTTACCCTTCGCTACCGGCTTAAGATTCTGCGCTACGCGGCCAGGCCAGGCCAAGCTAAGATAAGCTAAGCAGAATTCCAAATGAAATAAACTTTCTGGCGCGCTTCTAGTGCTTTTACATGCAGCCTCGGCCACGCTACTAGCGAAGCCAGAGAAACACACTGGGAGCACACATGGGCAGCCGCAACTTCCTCGCACCTTTCCCCACCCCCGCTTTTGCTATCCCGGCTTATTGCAAACGCAGAGACGCCACCTAGCGACCGGACGGCGGCACTTCCACCTAGCCCTCTCGAGCCGCCGCCGAGGCTCGCGCTCTCTCGCACAGCTGCCTGCTGCACAAGGCCCAGCCCAGCAAAGTCGAAGCACAACAAAATGGCGGCTGACCGCCGCGTCACGTGACCCCCTTTGTGCCTTTCGGGGGGCTGAAGGGAGCCGAGCCGGAGGCCTCGGCGCTCCAGCCCAGAGCGAAAACGAGCCTCGGCCGGGTGGGGTGGGGGCTCCCGGAGGGAAGGCGACGGGGCTGTTGAGGGACTAACGTCGCCCTCTTCCCTCCCCCCCCCGCACACCCGGGGGAGGGAAGCGGGAGGAAGCGGGGAGAAAATGGCGGCCATTTTGTGCTTGCGCAGAGGCGATGGTGGGGGCCCGGGTGTGGGGCGATGGCGGGGCCCGGCCGGAGCAGGGATGGGAGGGGGTCTCTCACGTACCGACTCCTCTTCCTTCTCCATGCCCGTGGGCATCTGCGGCACGGCCCGGTTGATGGAGGCATACTCGGCTAGGTCGGGCAAGTCCTCGCAGCGGAAGACGGGAAGCGGCTTAGACGCGTCCAGCGCCCGGGCCCGAAACGACAGTTTGCTCATGTTAGTCGTCGGCGGCTGCGACTGCTATGGCGGCTGCTGCTCCAGCTGAGGGGGGGGAGGCAGCGAGAGCGCTCCGAGCTGAGAGCCGGACCCCGCCGAGCGCTCTCATGGAGGGACCGGGGCTCCCGCGGCGGGGCGGGGCTCGCTCCGAGGCGGGTCCCAGCGGCGCCGGCTGGCGCGGCTAGGCTAGGGCGCCGATTTCTCTCCTCCGCCGCTCCGGCTCTGCTCAATACGCCACGGCCAACATGGCGGACATTAAACCTCGACTGGCCGCCTCTTTCAGCCAACCCCAGCGCCACAGCCATTCCCACACTGCATCGCGCAAAGGCGCGGGCACGGCGCTGCCGGGGGGGGGGAAGAGAAGGGGCGCGCGGCGCGTGCACGGAGGCGAACGAGCGGGAGCGCTCGGGTTTCCCCCCCACTCTTTTTTTTTTTTTACTGCTTCTGCTCGGGGATGATGATGAAGAAGAAGGTGGTCCCGTCTTCGTTCCCCAAAGCTGTCACTGCTCGGGAGTCTCCTTCATTGTGATGCAGCAGCAGCAGCAGCAGCACAGAAGCTGACCCAGCCGCACGCAGTTCCCTCGCACCACGCCGGAGACTGGGGAGAGGGGAGGGACGGCGCCGACGCCTGGAGGAAGGCACGAGGCGGCCGGGGATGCCTCAACCCCAGCGAGGCGTTAAGGAGGCGAAGAGCTTCCCCTCGGCACCGGGCGGGCTGCTCCGCGCTGCGGGCGGCATGGCACACGGCGAGGCACGGGCTCCCGGCCAGGAGCAAAAGGGCACAACACCCAATTTCTCTGTAATTATTTCGGCTACAGGGCCCGGGCTAAAAAAAAACCCCAAACCAAACAGCAGCAGGACTCGCCTCCCCTGTATTGTCGCTAAACCATAATTTATCTACACACTCCACCGAGTCACTTTGTTCTTTACTCTGGAAGACCGGGGCTCTGTGACATCAAAAAATTCTATAGAATTGACTGGGAATTGGGATGGATGTGCATATTATACACAGTTATTTGGAATGTTTAGTCTGAAATTTTGAACTTAAACCATTTCCCTAAATTTTTTGTTCACCACACACACACTTTTTAAAGAATGCACCAGGGATGAATGAGATGTATACAACAGAACATGCACCTTGGAAAATTTTGCCACCACCTTCCGTGTTAACAACATTGAAGCCCTTGCTTTGTAATGGCTTGACTGTGAGATAAATTTTTTTTTTTTGCTACTAACTGCATCAAATTATACAGCAGCACTTCTTAAGCTTTTTGAATTTGGCTACATTTTAAACTTCTCCTTCCTTCAGCCGCCCCCAATTGGCTAGCTGTCACAGGTTTTGACAAGTGAGTGCATGGGATTCTCACACAGCTGCCTAGAAGTACCGGTACCTGCTGCATCCCTCACTTAACAGTAGCATACTTTAAGTAGTTATAGGCTCCACACTTCAAAAACGTAATTTCCCGAATGTAGATACAGCATGCAAAGGTGTCAATGAGATTTGCTCCCATCTAGTCTTCTCTTCAACATCCTGACTTTCTATGTGAAGGAATGTTTGTTATTGGGGACATCTTTCATCATAGTGCAACTGAAACAGTACCAGTCTAGTAGTTGTGAAAACCAAAGACCACCAGCCTTTTTCCTAAATCAGCCAGCCAGGAAAGGAGGCAAGATGGGAAGAAGCTGCTATAACAGAACACAGTCTGTGCTTCTTTGCCGCTTTCGTAATTAAAAAGCAGTTTGGATGGCTGTAATAGTAAATATTTGCAGTATCTTCCCTTCCCAACTTTTCCAAAATTTTACATTTTCTTCTGAGTGTTGGACATTCTGTTTGGGTTGACTGGAGAAGGGAAATCTCATACTGGCCTAAGGAATTTGGTATTTATTGTAACATTAAAAACGACTTTACAACTTAAGCAATAGTCATTGTAGACCCTTAAATACTGTGAGGGCAAAGGTTAGATGCAGTAAATTAACAGAAAAGTAGGTATAAATACTAAATGTTTTAGAAGACACTAGGAAGACATGAAGGCCAAGTGGTATAAAACACAACCACTCACTATCTATCAGTGGAAGGCTACAAATGTACTAATAGCCATGTGATTTCTTCACATGCAAGCTACCAGCTATCGTTCAAAGTGCAATAAATAAAACCCGTTCAACAGGTTGAACAGATTTGGGGGAATGCTTTAGGTGTCAACAGATGGTCACCTATCAGGACCCACTGGTTTGTTTTCAGACCTTACTTGAATACTCTCTTTTTTCACATTTGATCTGGAGCCTTCAATTACATTCTGCAGTCATTTGCACTGAAACACTTTCTGCATGGATTGCAAGACCACAGCAAACAGGAATACAGTCGTACCTTGGTTTTTGAACAGCTTAGTTCTCGTTTTGGCTCCTGAACACTGCAAACCTGGAAGTGACAGTGACAGTTTGTGAACTATTTTTTGAAAGCTGAACGTTTGACAGGAATTTCAATTAGCTGCAGGAGCTTCCTGCAGCCAATCAGAAGCCGTGCTTTGGTTTCTGGACGTTTTGGAAGTTGAACGGAGTTCCAGAACGGTTTCCGTTTGACTTCCAAGGTACGACTGTACTGCAGACTTGGAGCGTTTGGAGAGCTCAGCACCTTTGCTTTAAGGAGCAGCTGCATGTACAGAATACATATTCTTGGGAGGGGAAGTTGTTCTGCTATCACTCTGTGGGGGTGAACTGCGCCAAATGATGCATACAAATTTTCCATGAATAACACCAGTGATGGAAGGGGAGGGGAAATTTTTAACAGGGTTTATCTGGCACATATTTAAGTCATAAATTCAGCAAGTGTTTTATGAAAAAATAAAATGGCATTTCATATGCTTTAATAACATCACAAATATACAAAAGTCATACCCCCCTCACTTTTTGCTAAATTACAATCTGGCACTATGGACTTGGGAGTTCAATCAAATAATATATAAAATTTCTGTCTTAGCAAGCAACAGTTTTTTTTGAGAAATTCGTATTATTTTGCATATTGCACGACATTTTCTCCAGTGGGAAGCTAAACTCTTTCAGCACAATCCTGTGCATGTTTGCTCAAACGAAGAAATCTAACAGAGTTCAGTGGGATTTGCTCTCAAATAACTGAGCATAGGACTGCAGCTCAAAGTACAGGTAACTCTGCGAGTCTGTTTTGTGGATTATAAGGAAATGCTACATGGCATGGCTTCTCTCTCCAGCTCTTCCTTAGAGTGTTTGTGCTGCTCTTTCTTGGGCTAGGCATATGTACAGGCACTACACTTACAGTGTGCTGAGCGGTTAATGCAGTTATGAGCGAGGGTATAGCTAGGGATAGGATTAGTTTCCGCCATGCTTTTTCTGAGCAGCATTCGGAGGCTACAAACAGCCCCATTCCACACAAAGTTCTAATGGTGCTGGACCCAACAATCTATCGCAACATAGATTATGATATATTGTTGAGTGACCATAAAGAACTTCTAAAGTGCAGCACATAACATTCGCGGGACATCACTACAACTTAGGAGACGCATGCCAGGCATGCCTGGAGTCTGGTGTGAAATACCATCACACATAGATAGAAGACATTGGGGGAGGACCATAATGTCACGGTCTTCCATGAGGATCTAGGGAAGAAGCTGGTTGTATCAGCTGAGAATTTGTAGCCATTACAACAAGCTCCCGCGTTGGGCGGAGGGCCCTTTTTAAGAGGAGGTATAGATGTGAGACAACAGAGATTGTTCCAAAGAACATACAACATGGGCCCTCCTTGCTTTCTTTCCCGGGAATATTGCTTTAGGTTGGGCATCCCTATTTCCTTACACTCAAATTCCTTTTGAGCATTACCAGCCACAGCACCCTGGCAGGAAATATGAAACGCCCAAATAACACAGGTACAATCATAGATGCTTGCAGTGTAGAGGACCCTGGTTTGGAGAGTCAAACCAGGGAAAGTAAAGCACTTCAGGACTTGGACGAAGCCGCCACTTTCTGTGAAGCCAAAGAAGACCTCAAAACTTTTCCTGCTTTTGATAATGATGGCAATGAAGGTGCAGCGGCTCCAGCTCCTGCAAGAGGTTGTATGACAAGGTGATCACCAAGTGCATTCCCCTTTGAAGAGCGAGGTCAGCTTTCCTCCAACGAAGATGAAGAGCAAGGCGATGGAAGATCTAAGCCATGAATCTCCAGATACGTTTAGTCAAGCAGAATCTACTGCAAGCTTTCTTGGGGCAGCTGGTTCATAATCTTCAGAAGTTCCTGTGTACAGCAGCTCCTTGGAGGCTGAAGTGGCCGGTTCAGAAGAATTTCCTCTATATGGTTACTTCCAGGAGGCTATGGTGAACCCAGCCATCTCAAGCACCATTGTTCACCCTAATGCACCTTTGGCCTTTTCTTCCACTACTGAACATTTAGCTTCAATCAGCAGCCCTGTACCTGCATCACACTTTCCAGTACAGCCAGCCTTCATACCATCTTCTACATCAAGTCCAGATGTATTTATTCCTGTGCAATCCCGGTGCCAACAACCTTCTGTTCTATCTGATTGTGTTGCTGGGTACAGAGAGGGAGTTGTTATTCCTCCCTACTCCTGGCCCCCAAACACATGTGACTTGCCCAAGGACCTGAGAGTAGTGCAGTTCTTCTATAATAAAGACATTCAACATTATCCCCAGAACTGCTCGATTCCTGTGATGTGCATCACTCCATCCAACAAGCAGTTTTCATCCAGTTGGTGCATCTGCACCTGGGGCACACACTGAAGCTGCAGTATCCTTTTCAGAACCGTAAGTTCCTGTTCATAGTCAAGTTTTCCCCCTGAAGAACCCCAGAAGCCTATTTTTGTACCATAGCATGGAGCCCACTACCAGTTAGTGCATTTGTACCCTGATCCTTCCCCCTTGGAGTATGCTGTGCCGTTCCATGTGGTCAGATCCAGTGCACTGCATGGTGCAGCTAGCTGTCTGTAAAAGAACAATTTTCTAGTTGCCAAGCATTCCTGTGTTTCTTTTTCCTTTTTTCATGTTTCATTTGACACAATGATTTGTTACATAGAGGAGGGGGAAGTCTGTATATTGGGGAGAGGGGTTACTACACTGCACATAGCATGCTCTCCACATAAAAAATAGATTTATAAATTTAAAAGCTGTTCTCCTTTGCGTATGATGACAGCAAGATGGGAGAATTTCCAAAGCATTATTTTGGTAGTAGTGAATTATGTCAAAATGGTACTGCCTTGCCTTTTGACTTATGTGTTTTTAAGTCGCAGCAAAAAGCTGGAATGTACTTTAATGAAATGACTGCTTTTTGTATACAATTGTATTATGATGTTCCTGGGAAGAAAGACTGGCTGTGAATTGGGTCATACATACAAATACACTGTCTTGCCAACTAAGGCCAACACTTCTTTCTTCAAAAACAGACCGAAAATCTTGACACATACTTAACACATTTTCCAAATGTAAACACTGTAGGACATACAAGCAGACACATCTTGTTTCAATCCCATTTTATAGTAAAAAGGGCATGAAGCTGCCCAGCAGAACCTCTCATTTAGTACATTTCTATCCCACCCTTCTTCCATCAAGGAACTGAAGGTGATGCATGTAGGATCTTGGGTGGTCTCTCATCCAAACTGAGTAGACTAAGATCTGCTTTGCTCCAGCAAAGTTCCTGTGCCTAAGACCATGTGCCTGGGATATACTAGTATTTACACTATGCTAGGCAGAATATGATCAAAATAATGAGCTCAGAAACACTGAAATGAAAAGGAACAGGATTTGCAAGGCAGGACCAAAAGACTGCAGATATATGCAGAAATTCTAGGAAAGCAAGTTCTAGGGTTATTCAAATGTTGTTACCGAACAGAAAGTTACACACAAGACATATCATATCATATAATCAGAGATGTAGGATGTGTGAGGGCCTGTAAAGAATATTACATCTTTTGCAAGATTTGTATTAATTTCACAATTTTACAGCATTAAGTTATTACAACAAGTGGCAATGGCTACTACCTTAGATGGCTTTTAAAAAGGATTAGAGAAAATCAGAGAGGATAGTCTATCAACGTGTATTAACGATAAAAGCTAAATTGACTCCCCATGTTCAAAGGCCGTCTCTCTGCATACAAACTGCTGAGACCAAATAGAGGATAGCTATTAACTTCATGTCCTGCTGTTGAGCTTCCTGGCAATCTCTGATTGGCTGCTATTGAGAAAATGCCAGATTAGCTGGAGTTCTGGTCTGAGCCAATGGCCTATTTTTATACAAGATGGGGATAAGACCACTGGCTATTATATGGTAAGTTTAGGTTGAACTAAAGAAAGGAAAGGCCTTTGTAGAGTTTGCAAAGGCTTTGCAAGGGACTTACAACATGCTGTGGCGTCTCCATCAGGGTTCCAGACAGCCTGCTATGCCCTCTCCTAGGACACTCCATTCAATTCCTTTGCTTTGCTCACAGAAAAGCAACATTCAGTGGTACTACTGTGTAGGCTCAGTCCTCTTTAGGATGATTTTTTTGAGGAGGGGGAGTCACTTCCTTAGGCTACCCCCTTAAAATTATCCCCTGTGGTTCTCCAGAGCCTGCCAATACACCCCTCTTGTTTCTCAGAGGCTCCAATTTGGAGTCGCCTCTGATAGCATTTATCCACTGAGTTTACTATTAGAGGGAGTTAAGGAGGCGAGGAAACCAAAAGCGGGTAGGGAGGATAGGAAACAAAAATGTGTGGATGTTTTACATCCATATTGAACTTTAAAATGAGTTTATGCTATGTCTGAATATCCTCTCTGGACATCTGTTACATAACTGACTCAAACCTTGGTTGAATGAAAATGTATTCATCCAACCAGGAATTGGGAATATCAACACCATATTCAATGTGAGAGGTCAACCCTTCTTCCTCTTACTTTGTCATTTCCTTTTTCTTAAGGTTAGCTGAAATGACATGAAAGAATACTCAATCATTATATTTTTGCTGTCATCAATGAAGATGGCCATAGATGGAATTAAACCGATTAGGGAAATATTCCTCTGTTTCTAACAAATCAACCAGTTCATTAAGGGTTTTTGTAAACAAGTCTTCTGTCTCCTAGCTTTCCCTCATTTACTTCCCAATTAGTTGGCCCAATTTTCACATGAATTCATTATAATGGATGCTCGGTCAGTTTAAAGAATTAGGCCACTTTCATGTATGGCAGGAGCTTGAAAAATGTATTATGTCTTTCAAGTATTAACACTCCTGAAAATACATCACAAAGGGACACTGCAAACAGAGCTCTGTGGAGAAGGAGGATATCTAGGGCTTTTTATTTTTCTATATCCCATCCTACTCCCAGTTATTTACCCAGGAAGCGGGATTTTTATGTATAAATATCTTCCTTGCTTTATTCAGAATTTCTACATAACATGGATTTTTAATAGCAAAGAACAGTGTGCTGTCCAGGTGGAATGGTAGGAAGAAGGACAAGAGGGGCTTATGGGCAGGCAACCAATTTCTAAGTCAGAATCAATGGACTAATAGCAGTACAAGTCACAGGCTCCCTGAACCAGCAAGATTTTCTGCAGACTTTGTAAGTCTTGCCGTGGAGATACAAAATTGTCCTTTAAAAAAACAATCAGAATCTGCAGTGCATTGATCTACTGTACATTGCTCCACAAGATTCTGTAGTTAATGGAAATATGGAAGAAGGAAATCTAATCAAGCTCCTTACATAGTACTTGATTACCTGTAAGATTACCAGCAATTAAAAATATCAAAGCATTTCACGCTTTTATTTTAACTCGTTTAACCTAAAAACACACACAAGCACTTGAGGCCCTTTGAATGTGAACAGATGGGTTATTTTCCTTCTACGTTTGCAGCCATCTTAAAGACTATACAAAATTTTTCAAGGTAGTTAAGTGGAAGCTGACTAGAAAGTGTCATAGAATGATTTCACATAACCAAGTGCTTAGAGAATAAAATGTCATATTGCCACACAGTGTTGATAGGTATGAAGTTAAATTTACTGAGGAAACATTTCCTTACTGCATATGACACTATGGTCACAAAAGCTCCTAGAATTCAAGAGAGCCCTGTTTCTCTCCTCCACCCACTTCTCTCTCTCTCTCTCTGTGTGTGTGTGTGTATGTGTGCATATGGAGACACTCACCAGGACAGCCTAGAGCAACGGCCTTCAAATGCAAGATCTACCTCTAATTCACAATCTATAACATGGGACCCAATTTCACATTTGAGTTATAATTAATAATGCACATTATTAATCCTAAAATGGCAGTTCACCATAGCAATACTTCCAAATGAAAAGCAGTTATTTCTGCACTTAATCTTAGCTGAGAAGTGAATTGTAGAAGTCTAGAAAGCCATGAAATAGACTAGAAAGTGAACAGAGTGCCCCTGCTGCTCCATAGAGAGGTCCCTCACTAGAGGCATAGATATAGAAAGGTGGGACATGTGGTTGGCCAGAAATATGTATCTTATTTGAAAATGGTTCAGGCCTTTCTCCTGCCACATTGCAGCCCTCATGAAAAATTATAAAATAAGTGTCTCAACATGTCCTAGCTCAGACCCCCCTTGTACTGCTTCCTTTGGGCTAGTCAGCCGTAGATGGAATCCAATATGGCAGCAACAACTTTGCTACGTCCCACCTATGGGTCCTGACCCTCTGGCTGAAGACCTACGGCCTAGAGAAGTAGAGGTGTGCCTACAGTATGGATACAGAATAGCCTCTGTGCATAGAAAGTCTAAGTCTGCAATCCTATATATGTTTACCTGGAAGTAAATCCCAATGAACACAGTGTGGCTTAGTAGTAAGTAGACAACACGTAGGATTGCACAGCAAGGCTCTTCAGCTTAGAAACATAATAGCACAATGGGTTATAGTAGAGAAACATTAATGAGATGAATGCAAACAGACCTGCAATATATCTTATTCTTGTAACTTAACTATGAGCTACTCAATTAAATTATCCAGTATCATTAGTCAAGATGACCATGGGATGCAAGCCAATGCCCTGGGCACCACCTGATCCTCTGGCTGCTAAATCCTGAGAAAGGGTGAAGCCTCTTGTAATTTACCTTTTCTTCATCTCCTGCAAGTAAGTCTGCACTTACTCTCAAATACCTAGGACTAACCACTGTCAAGCTTAGGACAGGATAAGATATTCTTGTCCTTGCCACTTCCCACGCCTCAAAACAGATGCAAAATGTGTGTTTTAGCAACACAACCATTACTTGAAAGTAATTTGCATAGATTCAGACCTTACATACTCATCATTATCCAGAACGAGTTCATCTTCAGAAACAGTAGCAAGCGTAAGTTTATCTTTGTACCAGCTGAGTGATGAGCAAAAACAAACTTGGTATCTTAGACCAGGCAGAGGCAAACTCAGCCCTCCAGATGTTCTGGGACTACAACTCCCATCAACCCTAGCTAACAGGACCAGTGGTCAGGGATGATGGGAGTTGTAGTCCCAAAACATCTGGAGGGCCAAGTTTGCCTATGCCTGTCTTAGACTAAGCAAACGATCTTCAACTATTCATAGATATCACTCATTCATGTCTTGCTCAGGGCTTATTTTCTAAGAGCTAAAGTAGCAGGGTTCAAATTTGTCTCAAAATAGTCACATCCACTGATCACAAGCTTTACTCCATAATTCTAGATGTGTATAGGCTGTTTTGTGGTTATTCAAATGGAAAGGCAAAGCCCTTCCATTCAACAAAAAGGCTGAAACTTATCCTTCCTGGTCTTACCTCCTACAATATCTCCACATAATTCAGAATATCTTCATTAAGCTAGTATTCTCCATAACTATACACAAGGTCACCTCTTAGCTCAGACCCTTACATCGGCATGCTTTTATTTAGCTGTCAAGTTTCCTCTAGATTGCCACTTCTCTGTCTTCTGTTATATGGTCTCTATTGTTGCTTTGCGCTGCACAAAGTCATTCACTCTGGGGTCCTTGCATTATGATTTTGAAGGTACCACTCATACTTTCTGTCATGTTTCATATGCTGAAGAAAGAGTGCCCACCTCATCTATTCAGGAAAGTGTTAAACTCCTTAAACTCTTTTTTTCTGAACTGCCCTAGCATCATATCAGCTCTTGCATTGCCTTAGGAATCTCCCTTACCCCAATCTCACTACTCATTGTCATACTGAAGACTCCCTTCCTTCATTATTGACTTCGCTAGCATTGGCACCATGTCCATTATATTCTGTAAAGAACTTAGCACATGGCCAGTAGTAGACAGAGTCACTGTAAATTTATTGTCTGCGGCAACGAAGAATTGGTAACAGGCAACCAAGTAAAAAATGATTTGTAAACTGTGGCAGTTGGGCTTCCTTCCATCTATACGCCATCAAGGTGCCACAAAACAACCACAAGTATTTATTTATTATATATTCTCTGCTTCCTCCAAGAAGGTCAAGAGCACAATTTTAACTTTACAACAACCCTCTGAAGTTAGGCAGAGGAAAGTGGCTCACCTAAGGGCACTCAGTCAGCTTCATAGTTCAACAGAGGTTTGAATCCATGCTTCCCATGGAATCAACAAAATGGTGCAGGGTGGTAACTTCTGTGGGCTTATTTGCAAGGTTGACTTACAGTAATCTAAATAGATACTATAAAAATGCACAAATGTATAAGCTGCATAAGTAATAAGATTTCCCTTCCAGCTACAGTGGCAAGAAAATCTAGTTTGGCACACAGCTCATGCCACTTGGCACCAGCAAACTACACCTAAAAGGGGGTGTAGCAATACATCATAGAATCATAGATTTTGAAGGGACCCCAAGGGTCATCTAGTCCAACACCCTGCAATGCAAGAATCCTGCCCACAGCTGTCCCTGGGTGGGTTCTAACGACCAAACTTCTGGTTAACAGTCAGATGCACTGACCCATTGCGCCAATATCTGCAGAGGGGAGGATCGTATTTAAGAGGTATACCCATGGATGAACTGGAGAACAACCTGGCAGCATTTGATTTAAATGGCCAGTACCACTGTAGAGTGACCCAAATCTGGGGTTAAGGTATTTCCTAGTCCTTTTAACTGAGAATGTTTAAATAGAAGTAGCAAGGAATGAACCTCAGACCTTTACACATGCAAAGCATATGTTCTGCCACAAACATGGACCTTCCCCATATACTGCTCTGAGTTCCTTGGAGGAACAGAAGTATAACAAACAGCAAAATTCCACCTTATTACATGTAGTGCAACTGTGAGCAAATGGATGTGGATACTTTCCTATCAGAATGCAGAAAGGACTAAGAAGTCGTCTCTACTTATACACAGATAGCAGCTGTTGTACGACTACCAGCCATGGCACATTCATATGCCTCTTGTTTCACAACAGCTGTGCATAGAATGCACCCATGTATCAAGGTGTCTGTAGCACTGTATGGTGCAATCATGTGCTGCACTGCCACATCTTATTGAGATGGAGGCTGCATGAGTTGCGTTCCTAGATCTGTAAGAGTACATCCATGACTGGCCTTTTCAGGGAACCATTGTTGTTACACAGTAGGGCCCATAACTAGTGAAAGCATTTTCTGTTGCTAATCTGCCCATAACTGATAACATTTTTACTTATATGCTCAAATGTAGATTTTTAAAAAAAGCTATTTACCCAACTAAATTGCCTTCCTCTTCTTTATTAAGCAAATTTACTCAGAAACCTTCAGATACATTCTGCAGCATCAAACTCCTTGTAAAGAGATTTCTTTCAAGGGTAAGAAAGAACACATTCCCTTGAGGTGTATGATATAAATATCTGTGGTACAACAGACACACATACAAAAGAAATGTCCTCTATGATTATTGTGTTTAAATGTGTGTGCCAAAGAATTCCATACCTAAATTTCTAATACAAAGAAGTTCAGAGTACTAGTGTGAAGAATTCCTAAAGAAAGAAAATTAAAACATTCCTTTACAATACTTTAGTAGATTCCCTAACCTGTTGCGTATTCTAATATATTTTTTAATCATTTCAAAACCATGCATTTATAAGATAATGCCATTTATTTCATGATTTTGACATGTGGAACTACATCTTCCCAGCCATCTTTGCATCACATTAACCACTTTTTGTTTACATATGAACAATAAAGATTTTTGCAGGGGATGCTATATATTTGTGTTCTTAATATGTGATATATACACAAACACTTAAAATAGTTTGAAGACTACTTGGAAATTTATAAGAAGCTTTATGCCATATGTGTCTTGCACAAGTTAATTTCCATGTTGATGCAAATAAATCTGAATATTCCTAAAATATTTTGCAGGAGTTGAAAGAAATTGGCCAATCCTAATCTGTAGTTCATCTATCAATGCTTTTTTAACCTTTTAAATCAGGGAAAATGAATTAGGGCTTTTAAGGCTGTACCAGCAATTATGAAAAATACTATCGCATAATGAATATATAACACAATAAAATTATATAGACATATATGAACCCACTACACACACACACACAGTTTTCAGCCACTGAGAAATAATCCTGGAGAAGGGATAAAAATTATTAAAGAATGGCATAATTCTTCACATACCTCAAGAGGATTTTTTTTAAGCAAGGGGGAAAAATCCAAACCCTGGCTCTAGTCTCACAAAACAACAAAGGACTGTGACGACATGTCTGTTATGGTGTACACTGTACTTCACGTATATGGATTTTAATATTTTATCTATCTATATTTTTACACACACACGCACAGTATGGTATAAGGTTGTAGGCTGCATTTCGTTAGAAGAAAAGAGGAAATGATACAATAGATCAAATCTTGCCCCACCTTTCCCCCCACCTTTTCTTGGTGAAACGAACATAAATTGTTTAGGAGCACCACAGCGCCACCAACACAGATCAATACAAAACAAAAAAGATTTCCCACCGTGTGCAAAAAAAAAAAAAAAAAATCGCCTAGAAAAATGCCAAAAATTACAAAATGTCTCCCAAATGCACCTTCTCAAAAGAAGAACACGACACCTAGATGAGGTATACTCCTTAGGAACCTTTATATAAAGAATGCTTTGAGATGAGTGACCAAAAAGCAGCTTACTGGCGAATAAAAAAGGCCAATGTTTAGTAACAGGCATAACTTAATAAAAACCCAGTTATGTCAATACCCTCCTTCAATACACGAAGGGCAGTTTCTCTAGTACTTTACACCAAGCCAAACCACCCCCACCCCCTAATTAGTCACAACCACTAATATCTTAAAGGGTATTCCTATTACAAACAATACATTTTCTTTCTTTCTTTTTTCTCTCTCTCTCTTTGTATTATATTTTGTTCCGCACGTATTTATTATTAACGTTGGAGAGTCCAACTCCACCTTGAAAATATCCGAGTTCTTGATGGCGCCATAAAATAAAAAAAAAATCAAAGTACAAATATATAGTTAGAATACAGTCACTCCTAGGGAGAAAAGCAAGATAGGGTTATAATACTCAGAAATAATGAGACGACGTTTAGTGTGCTTAATTAGGAGAGCTCAGACCTCGGGGTGGGGGTGGCGCGGGGGGGGGGGAGGGAAACAAGCCTACATTGGATTCATCAACATTAAGGAACATGATTATTATTATTCTTTTTGCGCTAGCCGATTGCCGCGAAAAAGAAAATATAAACATACATATTTGAAAGACTGGGGAAAACTTACCTCGAAAGGCAAGCAGACAGCTGCCTCCTCACAACGACGGGAAGAAAATAGGTTGTGTATAGTTTCTCGCTTGCAGATAGCCGCCTCCACGCAGCCAAAGGATCCCCGAACATCTTGAAAAACCTTTGCAAACGACCACGGAGACCCTCTCCCAGGATCGGCGGCGGATCCCGGAGGTTTTTTGCTCGGGATCTGTGGGGGGCGTTTGGGTAAACCGGAGAAATATCCAAAGAAGATTAAAAGCAAGAGGCGGCAGGAGCCAGAAGACTCTGGGGTTAACAACTTTGTAATGGCAAACAGGCGTGTTCTGATTGGTTGGGAGGGCAGTGTCCCTCCACAGTCTGCACTATCCCCCGCTCTCCCCCTTCTGCAGCCTGGAAAAAATGCAGAAATGCAGTGTGCCATTTTATACAGGCTTTAAAAACACACCCCAAACCCAGCCACCGAAAGCATCACATTTTTTTGTGTGACACTGCAAAACAAGAGCTCCCCCAAAAGCTTTACAAAAAATTTTTTAAAGGTCTCCTTCAGTACATATAAACGTGTCCTTGGGGTGCAGAGAAAAGAGGGAAAGAAAAGAGACGCACAAAAATAATCCACACAGGGGGGCTGGGCCATTTCCCCCTCCCACCTCAATTATTTCTTCTAAAATCACGTCCAACTGTGAAACAAGGCAATTGCCCAGCCGCCCCCACCCCGGTCAAGGAACCTAGAACCATTTTTATTATTATTATTTTAATGTAAAGAAATGAGTTTGCCTGAATGATATCACCTAAAAAAGCCAGTCACGCCTGGAACAAAAATCCATGACTCCTTGATACAGAATTTGAGAGGCTGCTGCAACAGTAGGAAAGGTTTCCTTCCCCCCTCACAAATCTGCTTACCTACCGTCATAGGCAGAGAGCCAAGAATATTAATTTCAATAGATACATCCATTGTGGTAGGCATAGTTATTCTACAAAGAATGTTTAAAATCCCCTCCTTATACTGACTGACAGAATTCTACCATGCTGCCCACAAACAAAATGGCTGTGGCACTGAGTTTTTTTGGATCCTCCCACCGTGCTTCTCCCCCCGCGGCCTCCGGGAAGTGGTAGAAATCCAAAATAAATCAGTACTCCAAGTACAATGCCCAATCCAAACTCCCCATGACATCAGGAAAGGCGAGGGGCTCTGAGAAGACGCGGTCCTATCTTTAAGGGATTTTTAAAATTTGTTTTAAAATGTGCATCAATCATTGGAAATTTACATGGCAGTGTAATCCGAACTTCCTGCTTTACATATGTATGAGGTCTTTCACCTATCTTGGCAGGCTTTCAAATTAAGTGGGCTGGGAAATTTGATGCTGTGTATCTTCAGTTGCGAGCTGAGTCAGGTACTCAGTCGCTGTGTGCTGGTAAAAATGAAGGCGAACGCCTGGCCTAACAAAGAAAAAAAAAGAGAGAAAAATCAAAATCTGGCAACCCCAACCCTCCATTTCCCCTTTCACTCTTTTGGAGGGTATATTTATTTAAACAAGGCAAGTTATTATGAATGTGGACTCTCTACAAAAGTACAAACATGGAACTTTGTGTCTTAAGTGTTTTGTATAATTATTTGTGTGTATGCTATATGTATTTATTACTTCAACTAATATTATTTCTTTGTGATCAACCATAAATGTTAGTTCTGTTCAGTTCTTTACACTAAAGGGAAATATTGTTTATTCAAATTTAATTTACTGGCAATTTATTTCAAACCTTGAAACATTAGATATGACACCTTTCAAGTGCCAATTCTCCAGAACCTGCAATGCTCCCAGCTGAGTTCTCATGGGTGTTGTTTACTTCAGTGAAAGGTATTTTATTAGAAAGCCTCAAACCACTTATAAAATAGTCCCCACTGAAGACTACTCTTGATCACAAGAATTGTGACTTTCTAATGCAAGCTATAAACTACTTAAGCCAGAATGTTTGCACTTAAATTAGCTAAACTCCACTGGTGGCAGTAATAAACTTCAATAGGACCAAGCTGGTTTAATAGATTTCAATGGAATATACTTACAAACAAGCATTTTATTCAAATTTCAGTTTTGCAACCTAATCTCAAAAGGCTGTTTTAGCTGAAACAGTAATACCCACATTACCCCCCACATTTATACTACTGTAGCATAAACTACATTGTATCCTCTGAGCCCCCACTCTGCTCGTGACATTTCAATACACAGAAAGCCTTTTAATTTCCCTTTGTTTGGAAAATTGCTGGTATTGAACAAAAGATACAGAACCTTTTGATTCTGTGATGGGTCATAAGTGGAACCAAATATTTATTACAAACTAATCAAAAATAATAATGTTTTAATACTGTTATGAACCACCATGGGATTAGTAACATGAAAGGGCAGGATATAATTTAATAAATATGCAAACTTATTTCACAGCAGTACGGGTGGTGGCTGTGCCAGCTCTCTGGCACTGGTGCTTTCATATGTTAAATCCCATTAGATACTGCTTTAGTATTTCAGCACAAAGTACTAGGTCATATGTAACAAAATCAAAAGCTTGAATATACATTTTTGGATTGATTTATGCATGCAGTGCCAGCCCAAGACATTTTGGCACATGAGGTGGACCCCAAAATTGCGCGCGCACACACACACCCTGCCAGGGAAGAAGGGGTGAGAGAAGATCTACATCATGAACCACCAGAGAAGGAAGATCAACATAGGGATCTGTTGCCATGGGGAATCCTGCCACCTGAGGCACTCACCTCACCTTGCCTTATGGGTGAGCCGGCCCTGAATAAAGATCTACATCAAGATCTGCTGCCCCTGTGGATCCTGCTGCCCGAAGCAGTCACATCACCTTACCTCATGGGTGGGCTGGTTCTGAATAAAGATTTACTTTGGGATCTGCTACCCAGTGGCAGAGAAACCCTCTCCAGCACCCGGGGCAGGACACCAAGGGGCAGGGCGAACTGCCCAGTGATGCACACGCGACGTCCGTATGGACTGCGCATGTGCGGTGACCGTACAGGATGCTGCACATGCGCGGTCTGTATGGGGTGCCGCTCGCATGCAGCGGCCATACGGGCTGCCACTTGCACGGCGACCATATGGTCGTCGTGTGAGAGGCAGCCCGTACGGACGCCCATATGGACTGCGCACGCCCTTGGCCGCTCTACAGCTGGGGGGAGGCAGGGGCCAGCTTGTCACCCCCCCCCGAGTGGAACCCAGGGTGCTCCACCCCCTCTGCCCCCCATTTCATACGCCCCTGCTGCTACCCCTGTGGATTCTATTGCCTGAGGCAGTCACCTCACCATGCCTCATGTGTGGGCTGGCCCTGCATTCATATTTATATATTAACAAATGTCTCTAAGCAACGTACAAGAAATAAAATATTTTTAAAAACTTTCTGAAGGAAGGCTGTGATCTGACTGAACAGGGCCTTATACTGTATAAACAAATTATAATGTACAGATTGTGTAGTTCTGCCCCAAAGCATTCAACATGCATGACTTCACCAACCAAAATTGTAATACCTTTGAATATAATTCTTATATGTAATATAAGAATGGTTACCCAAAAGCATTCAAAATTATTCAGTCGACCTTACCGAATAAATCTCAGAAAGCAATGGGAAGGGGTTCTGTGTAATCTGTGCCACTTTTTCTTCTTCACATTGGATTTTCCTATAAAATTTTAATAGCCATTGGTACCTGAAGGCAGACCTGGTCCAAGACATTTTGGCACCTGAGGTAAACCACAAAATGGTACCCTCCTTCCACCAGGGAAGAAGAGGGGAATGAAGATCTCCACTGAGAACAAGGGGAGAGAGAGAAAGATCTACATTGGGAAAGGGAGGGAAGGAGGAGAACAACAGTGCTTCCTGTTTGCCAAAAGGCTGCTATAGAGGTGGCATGGCGGGTCATGCCAAGGTGGCGAAAGATCCAGCCTCCAAGGAGTGCACTGCAGCCATCGCTGCCACTTCAGCAGCAGCAGTGGGTGATGCATTCCTTGGAGGCCAGATCTGCTGTTTCCCTTTTTTTAAAGGGAAATTCCCTTATTCCGAATAGGATTCCTCACAAGAAAAGGGAAAAGTTGACAGCTATGCTTATCCTGCCACCTGGGGTTTTTCACCTCAGCTTGCCTGGATGGATTGGCCGGCTGTTTGACCCAGAAGGTGAGCTGTTTATTTATTAAACCCTATACCTAAAGGTAAAGGGACCGCTGACCATTAGGTCCAGTCGCGGATGACTCTGGGGTTTTGGCGCTCAACTCGCTTTACTGGCCAAGGGAGCCGGCGTACAGCTTCCGGGTCATGTGGCCAGCATGACTAAAGCCTCTTCCGGAGAACCAGAGCAGCGCACGGAAACGCCATTTACCTTCCCACTGAAGCATTACCTATTTATCTACTTGCACTTTGACGTGCTTTTGAACTGCTAGGTTGGCAGGAGCAGGGACCAAGCAAAGGGAGCTCACCCCATCGCGGGGATTTGAACCGCCGACCTTCTGATTGGCAAGCCTTAGGCTCTGTGGTTTAGACCACAGCGCCACCCACATCCCAAACCCTATACCTAGGGTTGCCATATTTCAAAAAATAAAAAGCAGGACACCCCCAAAGTTGCTGCACTTCTTTCTATTTTTTTTACAAAAATTCCCAAAAAGCAACGATTTTTCAATTGACTTGCCTAAGATCCAGGACAAAGTGCCATCTTTCGGAAATTCCCCCCAGATGTCAATTCCGCCTTTGAAATCCCAGTAATATCCTGGAAAATCCAGACATATGGCAGCCCTACCTATACCTGCAGGTCTCAGGGCGGTTCACAGAATAAGCTGGTCTCGAAGCTCTACTTGCAGCATATTGATGGTCAAGATGACCCTTGCCTAACTGGCAGCAGCTGTAGTGCTGAGCTCATGTGTGCTTCACATGCTTTGCGGTATCCACAGGTCCCAGGCATGGCTAGAGGAGGAGATAATGGTTAATACCAGCCACCTGTGTTCCCATGTGACATAGCCTGCCTGAGCCTATAGAGATTGTGTGTATCTTTACTTAGGTGTGGACAAGCCATCTTTTCGCTGAGTCCATCCCACAGAGTGCTGTGAGCAGGGGCAAGGAGGGAGCCGTAGGACATTTGCTGTAAGTTTGTACCCTTCTTTAATAAATCATTAGACCTGATCAATCTGGTGGTTTAGGCATCTTTCTTTGGAATTCCTGCGTATCCGAAATCCTGTAGGCCCTCCCTTGACTCTGAAGGGCATTTCACCAGCCCTGCCTGAAAAATATGTGGTGATTATCTACTTGGACCTGATATCAATAATGGCACATAGGGCTCTATTTGCATTATTGGTTTGTTAATATGTAAGGACTTCATGCTTTCTTAAGGGAGGCGACCCAGTCTTTTGTAATTATTTCACCTCATGAATACCCAGAAAGTTCATGGACTGTGTCAGACACAAATAACCCAGTAATTATGTAGCTGATACCATCTTGGAATCCTTAAGATGCCATCACAAAGAACAATGATAAGCTTACAAGCCCTGTTTAGCACACACAAAAAGCCTTGATAAACAGGGTAGTAAGTGATTTAAAAGTATCTGACTGTTTTGTGCTATGGCAGTATGGCTTGTAAAATGTGCTCACAAGTTATTAGTGTTTGTTTGGGTTGGTTTATTCTAAGTAATTTATGTGAAATAAGCCAGCCTGGCTGCTCCCACCTGTCAGTGTTTTAAACCAATGAGTGAACTCAGAGCTGTGACTGATAAGGGTGAAGGCAAAAGAGAAGCAGCCCAGGCACATAATACCCATCTCTTGAAGGGACCAGCAAGGGAACTGTCGGGGTAGCCTAGGAGCCAACTCCTAGGGGCACACAAATGGTGTTAATGCACCACTCCTTGTGATTGATTATGCAGAACAATTCCTGCCCCCCCCATATTTTGTTCAAGTTGGCACCCCTGCAGGATAGCCGTGCCTCCACCTTCCCTGGGACTACTTAGGAATCTGTGTGCCCTACACAAAGGCAGAAGCTAGGAAATCCTTGTGCAGGGAGCTGGTTTTGACCAGCTTCTGAAGTTGCCCTGATAATATTTTGTACTGTACTGTTTGGGGAAGGGATGTGGCTTAGTAGTAGAGCATCTGCTTTGCATGGAGATCTTGGGTAGGACTGAGTTTCCTGTCTGAAACCCTAGCTAGACCAATGATCCTACTTCATGTAAGCAGCTTCTTATGTTCCTATTTTTGTGTTAATAATTTAAACTTTAAATTGCCCCGGGTGTCTTGACAGAAACATGGTATATATTGTTTAGAGTGGTTTTTTAAAAAAAAATGTAAATGTTTTATAAAGGTGTAAGTAAATAAATAAACAGTTGTTCCATACCACTGATAATTTTGGTTGTATCTTTTTCCAGCTCTACAAAATCATTTTTTGAGGTGTGATGAGCAGAAGTACACATCATTCCAAGTGCAATCAAGTTAGGATTTCATGCCCCCCCCCCACCTCGGTATGTTTCACTTTACACTTACACTAAACTGCTTTTGGCATTTTAATGTCTATTCACTCAGAACTATCATTTCAGAACTCATTGCAATTTCATGTTCTTTTCCTTATCTTTTGTTAGTGTATTTTTATATTGGCATTGTGCCCTTTCAGTTTCATGCCTATGAGTTACTCAAGGGTTTCTTCTCACTTCTGAGCTCCTATGGAGCATCTCTTACCTACATAGATAAATCCGTTGCTCCCCATTATTCAGTTCCTCATTCAAATAACTTATCAAAGTGTCCCCCATGCAATGCTTCAAATCTAGCTAACCCCAGAGGATCTATCACACACCCTGCCATTAAAGTTTTCACCCTTTGCCCTTAGTGCCTTTGATAGCTTCCTGATATGCACCAATTCCATATGTGAAGCTCTGCATTTTGTACCTTGAAATGCTACTCCAGTTGAAGGGAGCTGTGGCATTCTACCTCCAATGTGAGCACATCTCAATGTGAGCTGTGTCTGTGGTCAGCAGGGTTGCCACTGTTGTTTCCTGACAGAGATGCTGTTCTTTTAACAGCAACATAGTGGAAAATCTGAAGTGTGGGCGCTCTTGATGACATGGCTCTTTGAAACAATGCAAGAAAAATAAACTTTTGGCCAGTGCAGGGATTATATATTCAATACCTAGTCAGATTTTCCCTCACACACACGCTCTCCACTTAACATTCAACCTGATGAGAAGTTCTGGCTTGCTCACCATTTTGTGACCTTTCGACTGGACATTATAAAGAGATTTTTGTTTTTGTTTTTCATAATAGAAGTTAGGTTAACATGTTAGCTATGCATGTTACCTTTTCCTAGGCTTGGCTTATTTGACGGCTTTTGAGAACAAAATTATTTGGAACACAGAGAACTGGCAACTAGTGCCTCTAAATACATAATTATCTTTGCTGTGAAAGAAGCAGTAGCACTTTGACCCTGCTCCACTACATCAGTGGCCTTTAACAGCTGCATGAAATGGGGAATTCATCAGAGGATGTTCTTTCCATCATTGTATCTTTATGTACTTGTTGAACTCCAGCTGTTAAAGGCAGAGAACATTGTGTCAAGAAAAAAGATTGCAACCCAAGCAGTTGCCCAGAGACTGCACATGTATGTATTTGTAAAATGGTATCATTTTATGTTTCTAATATAAACACTAGGATACATGTTTGAAAGGTTTGGTTTTGGGTGGCAGCAGCTCCTAATATAGACCTATATTTTAAATAATTAGATAGGCACAATGTCGATAATTTTATTTGGTATGTATTTTATTTGGGTGATTCTACTGTGGTGCTGATTTTGTGCTGTTATTCAACACCATATAACCCATGGGATGGGCAAGCTAAAGCTGCAGTTTTAGGCTCATTTTGTTGAAAGCCTTCTTAAACTCAGCAATGATTAACTTCTGAATAAGACACAATCCAAACTGAAGGTAAATTGATGAGAACTTCCGGTTATTATTTGTGTGATCCTTGTCTCCCTTTCTTAGACTTGGGGGGGAAGGGAAGAAGTCAGACTTGAATAGTGGGTTTTATTTATTGCTAAGAATCTTTTAGAAGCCTTTTGAGAGCCTGTTGGGGCTATGAAGTGGGATACAAATATTCTAAATATGGTAAAGAAAAGATGTCTCACTGGCTGCAGTGGGAGATGGAGCAAATAGCAAACAGATAAACATTTCAGGCAGCCCTGCTGGTCCGTTGGGGGAGGGGGAATCATCCAAAGGTTTTATTGGGGCCAAATAGAAAGCTCCCAAAGAAATGAGCAAATGAGCAAGCCTTCCAGTTCAACAACATTCTTCATCAGGTTAGATGCTAAGCAAAGGGAGGAAAAATGTGCAGAGAAGAAAAAGGATGTTGCTGGGAGGTTGTATAGGAACATCCTTCTCTTCCACTCTTCACCACTCTTCGATGAAGAGTTGAACTCGGAAGCTTGCTAATTTCCTTGGCGACTATTTTTTAGTCAGTCTCCTAATGAACATGCTACTCCCCTACTGCGTTTTCTTTTGAATCTTGTGTCTGGGGAGGGTTGCTTAAGAGGAAGAGAACCGTCATCATCAGGGCCAGATTTAGGTTTGATGGTACAGTACTGAAGGTAATGGGGCCCTTTATATGTCCTTTGTCTACAACAAATTGCCTCTGTTTTTGTTTGTTGAATACAGCAATTTACACATAACAAAACACAACACAACACAAAACACTGTTGCTGTATGTAGGTTTTATTTTATTTGTTTTTTTAATCTTATATTTTGGAAATATACATCCAGTGTTTTTCCCTTTAATTTTTTTGGGGGGCCCCCAAGAGAGTGGGACTCATCATTAGCCGGTGTCTAGGGGGGTGTGTGACGGGCACGGCGGCGGGGCCGGGGGGGGGCGAGGCGAGCGAGCGAGAGAACCTCTCACAGCGCGCGCGCCACCAACCGCCCTGTCTCGCGCCCTCCTGAGGAGAACTCGCGGCCCGTTTGAAAAAGAAATGGCAGTTGACGCCGCCGGAGGGGAGGGGGGAGCTCGCGCGCGCGCGCCCCCTCCCTGCGACGGCGACGACTCATTCCTTGGAAGAGCAGCAGCAAGAAGCCAGGAACGTGGGCAGGAGGGAGGAAAAGAGCGGATGGGGGAGATGCCTGGGTAGCTGAACGTCTTTAGGAAACCAGTGATTGAGGACGGGCAGCTCGGCCTTCGCCTAGGTGGGTCTCTGAAAGGGAGGCGAAGAACAGTAACAGCCACAAGAGCTCGGTTTCCATATATTGGGGCGTCTCCAGAGAGCAGCTTTGCCTCACGCCTTTTTCTGGGGGTGGGAAGTGGGGCGTGACCCAAACAACAACAACCATCCACAGCTAGAGTCTCCCCCCTCCCCGGGAAGCTCCTTAAACAACAACAACAACAACAACAACAACAACAACAACAACAATTTTTATTTATACCCCGCCCTCCCCAGCCAAGACCGGGCTCAGGGCGGCTAACAACCAATAATAAAAACAAGTTGATTAAAATACAATTTAAAAGATTAAGATACAACATTAAAACATTAGGGTGCAATCTCTTATGGACAACCTTATTATCTCACATTAAGGGTATTGCACTTATATATCACCAAGAAGCTCAGGGTGGGATGCGAGTTCCCTGTTTTTCCTCGCCATCATCTCCTCACAGCAACCCTGTGAGGTAGGTTAGACGGAAGGAGGTTGTGCCTTTCTTTGCCCAACTTTTAGTGGACATCTGGACATCTGGTTCCAAGTTCCAGCATTTCCCTGCCTGCCAGCCAGTTAATTAATTAATGTAAGCTATTTGTATCCTCCTTTTCAATTTAAACTAAACTAAAAGCTGCTAATGATGTAGCAGTATATAGATGGATAGGTAAATTATTTTTAAAAATCATTGTCATTTGTGTTAGGGGAGCCTCTTTTAGTGATGTAAGGAGCCAAGGTAAGAACTCAGATCTAAGATTTATTTGTTTCTAGAAATCGGTGCGTAGTAAAAAAAACCCCACAGCTTTCATAGTATCAAAGTAATATAACATCAGTGGAAGTGAACTCAGACACAAATGAAACAATATACAACACAAACTGAATAACCTCGGTAGGGACATTCTACCCTTTAAACATGTTTTTCTACTTTTAAACAAATATCTAAATAATATATGAAAACGGAATCATTTTACACAAATATGAATAAAATTATGTAAAAGCTAAGGGTTGGGAATTCAACATGATATTATTATAATGGTTCAGTCAGTGTAAACATTTCTGCTTCCAGATGGAACAATCTTGTCCTATGTGCTGCTCTGGGGTCCCTCGGTTTTCTATTATTTATTATACCTTATATATCTCACCTTTTTCTGAATCTTCTTAAACAGTTTTTAACTGGGCTTTGAAAAAGGCCACTCTGTCTTTCAATTTCTGCAAATCTTTTAACATAACAAGGTACAGAAGGAACCTAGAATTTATATAGGACATTTTTATACAGTGGTGCTGTTTTATAAATTAATATGCTTACCCCATTCCAAAAGCTATTCAGCTAGGTCTTGGGACCTAGCAACACAGCAGAAGGTAGGATGGTGTAAGTCAGACCCGATTTTAAACATTTCTTTTCCCTTAGGTTCAGTCTGGCTCAGCTGGCAGTAGCCCCATTGCTGAACATAGTTTTGTTAACGGAGAAATCTGAGGGCTCCCTTGGACAAAAAAACAAAGACACCAGCCAGGAATACCAGAGCAAAACAGCAGCCAGTAGGCTTGGTCTTTATTGAAGTGTGTCGTGACAGGATTCCCACCTGCCACAAGGTGGAACAAGATAGAAGCCCCAAACAAAAGAGCCCCCAAACTTTTATTAGCTGCTAATCTCCATGTTACACCCCCCCAAACTACATCACTCGTACATCACAGTTACATCATGAAAGGGGAAGGCAGTAATCTGAGCATCCTGGACCCTGCCCCATGGTACACCTTGCCTTCCACCAAACACCCATCAAGTGTAACAAAAAAGATATTTACATTTCCCTGTTTCCCAGCCAAGTTAATCACACCCTTTTGTCTTTATCTGGGTTTGTTATTTCTGGAATGGCTACCTGTCTGGCACTCAGGTACCAGGATGCCAGGAATTATCACTCAGACAGAGGGGCTTCTGAGTAGCTGAGCTCACATGTCTATATGAATTTCTGAAGTTTTCTAGTGAGCCAGTACATAGATACATTTATCAGTGAATTGTTACATTTGGTATCGTGCAGCAAAGGTCCCTTGAATAGATAGGAAGAAACTGTCATGGGGTATTTTGTGGGGACAAATCACAAATGTCACTAAAGCGATTGTGCTGGTTTTGGTAGTGGGCTGCATGTGCATGATATCTGCTGGAGGGGCAACCCCCCCAACCTATACATAAATTCCTGCAACAGTTTGGAATAGAGATAAATTACCCTGGCTTAAGTTAGGCCAGTTTCCTGTAGTTTGGGATTGCTTTACAGAGCTAGGAAGAAGGTAGGGATGTGTGTATTTTCTTTAGTGGGTTGAAAATAAATGAGTGCATTCAGTAGAGAATGGTACAAGGAGAAAGGGCTAATAATACTTTTCTCCTGTGTTATTTTTGTATACGTTATACAGGGTGAGTCATTTAAAAGAGGCCCCGTGGAACATGTGTGCTCTGTATCCATGGGGCCGCTTTTAAAGGACTCACCCTGTATAATATTTTAGTCTAGGGTAGGGGTAGACAACCTAAGGCTCGTGGGCTGGATGCGGCCCAATTGCCTTCTCAATCCAGCCCGCAGACAGTCCAGGAATCAGCTTGTTTTTACATGAGTAGAATGTGTGCTTTTATTTAAAATGCATCTCTGGGTTATTTGTGGGGCATACAAATTCATTCATCCCCCCCCCCCCCAAATATAGTCCAGCCCACCACATGGTCTGAGGGACGGTGGAGCTCCCCATAGCTGAAAAAGGTTGCTGACCCTGGCCTAGGGGGCCAAATCATATCACTGGTCCTGTCACAAGCCCCTTCACTAATTAGAACCTTCCAGCCTGCTTAAATGACTTCATCATCTTGTCCTTTCTACATGTCACTAACCCTCAACTTGTTCACCAAACCCACATTCCTGACTGAGTTAGGTCAGGAGCACACCTTTCATTCTTCACTCTTATTACTTTGAGGCTGGGTGCATCCAGGAATGTTATATATCCAGGAATGTTATACTGCAGGAATGTTATACTGTCACTGGCAACAGGAACATTCCACTTTTGACACTGTTGTTCATCTCCCCCCCTGGGGGGGGGCAGGGAAGACAAGCAGCAACACCTCCCAGAGTGCCCCAGCTCTAACTGAGTTGTGGTGGTGGTGGAAGTGGAGGGGTGGGTGCAGTGGCATGGGAGGCAGGGAGTAGCGTATTCTCAGGTGGCAAAATGGTGTGGGCTGCCCTTGGTACTTAGTACCCTTAAGAAAATGGTGCTGTGTGCACTCCTGAAAGAACTCTCCCTACATGCAGAGATTGTGAACTACTGTCCAGTTGCTAGTGTTCCCTTTTTGGGAAAGATGCATAAGAGGGTGGTGGTTCAGCTGAAGGTGCTCTTTAGATCCATGTCAATCTTGGTTTAGGACTGGTTTTGGAACTGAATCAGCCTTGATCGCCCTGATGGATCACCTTTATCAGAAGATGGATGCAAAGTGTGACTCTGTTGCTTTAACTCAGCCTCTCATTGGCTTTTGAGGCCATCAGCCAACATAATTTGCTGGACCAGCTCTGTGGATTTGGAAGGCAGTGTTTTGCAGTGGTTCCACTCCTATCTGTGGAGCTGGTCTTGGAGGGTGGCATCAGGTGACTATACCCTGGCAATTGTGTTGTGGGGTGTGACAGGATGCAGGGGGTGGTCCCTGTCTGCTTGAAGGAGGCAGTGGTGAATCCACTCCTCAAGAAACCCTCCTTAGATTCAGAAAATCTAACTAATTACTGGCCCGTTGCTAATCTCCCCTTCTTGGGCAAGGTTCATGAGCATGGGTTGTGGACCAGATGCAGGCACTCAGTTGGGGTTTAGGTCCAGTTTGGGCACAGAAACTGCTTTGGTTGCCCTGTACGATAACCTCCGTTGGGAGAGGGATGGGAAATGTGTCCCTGTTAATTCTCCTCACCTCTGCGGCTTTCGATACCATTGACCATGGTATTCTTCTGGAGTGACTGTCCAAGTTAGGTGGATGGCACTGTTTTGCGGTGGTTCCAGTCCTACTTCGATGGACACTTCCTGAGGGTTATGGTTGGGGAGTGTTCTTCAGCCCTATGGAGCCTTCAATGTGGGGTTCCTCAGGGTTCAATTTTATCCCACATGCTGTTTAACATCTACATTAAATGGCTGAGTGAGGTTATCTGGGCAGGTGGGAGTATGTTGTCAGCAATATGCTGATGACACACAGCTCTGCTTCTCCTTTACATTTGCAGGTGTGGCAGTGGATGTTCTGGACCACTGTCTTGCCTTGGTAGTGGACTGGATGAGAGCCAACAAACTGAAGCTCAATCCAGATAAAACTGAGAGACTGTTAGGGGGCAGTTCCCTAGACTGGTTGAATGGGAGGTTGTCTGCTCTTATGCCCCCTCTGAAGCAGTGGGTACACAGCTTGAGGGTACTTAGATCTATGGAGGAAGGGTGATATACTAAATGAATGAATGAATGCAAAATAATAATAATATAATAATGTCCCACCATTCTTTGTTCTTTCAAACGAAGGAGCAACATATTACTTACCTGGGAAACCCAGCCAGATGAGTGGGGTATGTATGTATGTATAAATAAATAAATAAATAAATAAATAAGCAAGCAAGCAGGCAGGCTGAAAAATTGCTGCTTGCCATGCTACTTTAAATTGATTAACAGACAAATGCACAAACTTTCCTTCTCTAAAGTGCCCCCCATCACCCCATTTTCGATACCAGATTTTCTTCTTAAATTCTTTCTGCTTCTATTCCCTTATCAGTTTAGGAACATTAGATCACCTGAGAAGCCACTGAAACACTGAACAGAACTCTTCTGATGCAGGTACATTGAGTCAAACAGAATATCGGGGAACATACAAACATATATAATTTGAGCAGAAGGGTCACTGAACAGAATTTGAGCAGTAGCCTCCTTTTGTCCATTATGAAAAAAGATAACTAGGACAAGATTTACTCTTGTGCAGCCTTCACCTCCAGTTTGAACAGAATGGAAGAATCATATAGAGTTGGAGGTAACCTCAAGGGTCATCTAGTTCAATCCCTCCAATATAGGTATCAAAGTTATGTTATCTCCAAGCATTTTATGGCCTTTTAAACGTGTTTGTGGGAGAGGGGTTATTTGTTTGTTTTTTGTTTTTGTTTTATTATGTAGTTTGTGTTCTCATTTTGTATTTTTATGTTGTGAACTGCCCTATATAAAAATTTAATCAATCAATCAATCAATCAATCAATCAAATGACTGGGGCTCCTCTGCTGCCAGCAAGGTAGGGACCTAGCCTGAGAATTTTTCTAAGGCATTCCCTGGAGACAGACCTGCTGAGTTCTCTCCCTGGATACTAGAGTCTTCTGGGTAGTTGCTGTAGGGATAGGGGTCTCTGTTTCCCTTAGTCCCGGCTCTGGGAGGTTTGGACCATCAGCAGAGGATGAGTTATCTGGGTTTGGGTCAGGGGTTAGTATGACAGTTCCTTCAATTTAGTACCAGTTTAATATGGACTTGCCATCTTTGTTCATCTGGTTTTTTAATTGAATTCAGGTGATGATTTTACCAACCTAGTTCTGATGTTTTCTGAGTTGTCATTCCATTACCCCACCACATTAGACTTGGGGGTGTGTGTGTGTGTGTGTGTGTGTGTGTTATAAAACACAACTGCAATTTCAGTGTCAGATATGGATGGCTAGCCCACCATTTTCAGGGCTATTGTACCATTAATTTGAAGTTTCCTTTTTATAGCTTCTACTCCCGTAATTAGTTCCTATTTGTTCACTTATGGGACCATGGCATTCATTACATGGCCTTTAATAAATCCTATTCCTGAAGGGTCTTAAAATGGCCTTTAATTTGTTCTGTTGATATGGGATTAAAATTTCCTCTAAATAGGTGGAACATTGTTGTTTTTTAAAAATTATTTTATGAGTGCAATTGTAATGCCTTTTTAAAAAACAGCTTTTGGTCTGACTGCAAAGAGGAAACCAGTAATTTAGCTAGCTCCTACTTTCCAGGACACAGAAACTGACTGCTTAAAAGCCCATTAAATAATGCCATGGATTTTTGAATGGACAGAAGCAAACCTATTACAGGGCAGAAGCTGAAAATAAGTTTATGTGTGCAATAGTTCTGAAAAGTCCTTATAGTGCTCACATGAAAAATGAAATATTATTTTTTTCCAAAAATGTGTTATTTTGCTATTTTATTTTTTAATGATATGAACCAATATTGTTTTATTTCTTCCTAAAAAAATAACAGAAGAAGAACAATGAAGCCAGCAAAAGTGAGAATTAAGGATCAACCGCTATATTCCTCATTTAATGAAAAGAGGAAAAGTAAACAGGGCTATGAACCTGGGCATATGCTTTTATTGCCTTCAGCTCCAACAGAATCTGTTGCACAGTACTCTTTAGCCCTTCCATCAACAAATAAAGATAGAGTGCTAGATGAAATGGATGTGCTTAAGAATATCACTGTTCATCTAAATGAGGTAGGACAATCACTGAATTTTTGCATGTTCATTTCATCTTGACTGTTGAATTCAGTATGCCAACATAGTTTGCATCCTAAATTCCTCCGTCCAAATGTTTCCTTTAACTAAATAATTAAAATTGCAAGAATTAATAGGAATTCCTATCTGAGTGGACAATATTAACTACCAAAGAGTTCAGAACCCCAAAAAGCTAAGCAGCTCATTAAAATTCAATCCATTCCTGGTAATATATCAAATCTTTTGCAACTTGGTGCTAGTATCATGGTTAGGAAGAATAGCTATTATAAAAATTGTAAAACCTAGAATCAGTTTCTTCTTTTGAAAATACCCTATCATGGTTCTTCTCAGTGTGGAAAGAAACAACTGATCCTAACCACTGCTTTTATCTACAGAAAAGAAATAATTGAATTAAAAAACTTAGTTTCTGCTGTGATTTATTTTTTTGAAATAATTTTTAGTATACATTTTTTATTTTTATTAATTATTATATAATTTTTTTATTATACATATACAGTTTGCAGATACAGTTGTACCTTGGTTTAAGAACAGTCCTGTTTACGAATGATTTGGTTTACAAACTCTGCAAAACCGGAAATAGTGTCCTGGTTTGAGAATTTTAACTCAGTCTAAGAATGGAATCCGACCGGTGGAAGGGCACCGGCGGCGGGAGGTCTCATTAGGGAAAGCGCGCCTCGGTGTAAGAACGGTTTCAGTTTAAGAACGGACTTCCAGAATGGATTAAGTTCATAAACCAATCATGCTGTTTGCCAAAGTTTTTGATACCAGAATTCTGAATTGTTTTTGGAAAGAGATAATGTGTATATCACAATTATTAGTTAATCTGTCAATTGTTGCTAGAGCTACTGTTGTCATTTGAATTAATTTTTATTAATTTTCATTAATAACAATCTAATGGAGGCCACATTAATACAATACCAAATCATGCCAAATCACAATACAATAAAAAAGTCAATTAATCAGTTCCGAATTCAATATTTTTGGATGACTTCCCGTGTTCTGGTTCTGGAGTTGATGTTAATCCTTGGTCCTGCTCTAATTCTATTAATTACGGTAGTCCAAATTCCACAATGCCAATCTTAACCTTTGTTTTAGCAGTCACTAGTGTGATGACTTTCATTTGTATTTAATAAATCCATATCCATTAACTTGCAGAGGGATTTTATATCCTGTAGTTTCTGTGTGAATTTTCATGTTGTAATCAATCAATTTTCCTCAACATTGCCCCTCCTTCGAAAACTCATTTCTAAGTACGCCACAACTCCATTTTCCCTCTCCAAAACTTGAAAGCACTCCAGCTTCACTTATGTAGCGTTCCAGTTACGACAGCGAGAGTCCTCTCCAGATCAAAACCTTGGCACTGATTCATTTAGCGGATTATTTTTCTCCTTCATACAGAACATGTCTGTTTCTTAAGTCCAAATTCAGATCCATCTTAAAAGAAACATAAGTACTTCCACTCGTGGTGACCGCATTGGGGAGTTTCCAATACGTACAGTGCTACACACTCTGCGTCCCTGCCCTCGCATTCCATCAGAGCGGGAGGCAGTTATTGGATGATCCACGAGTGAAAGCTCTCCTACCCCAACCCGGGGGGGGGGGGGACTTCCAAGGATAATTACTCCCAGATTATCCTTAATTAACTGCACGGCTGACATCCACTATTGTGGGATCCACTGTTTTCCATGGTGGGAGCACCAGAACGAGCTACTATTGTCAAACATTGGAAAGATTTTGAAAATAGACAAACTCCTTGAGTTTCTGCTTTTATGCTATGCTAATATTAGAAATATATAGCATTGCAGGTAGTCTAAGGGAAAAAGATATAGATATAGATATAGATGTGGACATTACTAAATCATTATTGTCTGCCCTGTAGTTGAAGAAAATATGAAAGTCCCTATCTGTCCTTGCAAAGAAAAATATGAAAATTGACCACAGATGATTCCAAACCCTACTTAACCGTATAGTCAAAGGCATATAATCACAGTGCCACAGAGGCTGTCTGGAACAACTATCTTACCTCTGTATGGCAGGGAAGTGCTGCATATCTGACAGATATATTATAAAACAGTAGCGGGCAACTTCCAGCCTACATGCCTGTTTAGGCTGGTGAGGCCCTTTAACCTATGAGTCTCTTTTGGCCAAACCACACCCACCTGCCCTATTTCTGAAGTCATCTATGACTTTTTGTGTGGAACAGGTAAAGTGGCTGGGGCAAATGGGTTTCCAGGCACTGCCATTCATCTGACTGGTAGTGCTTGAAAATCCCTGCTCTCGGTGCTTGTGCATCTCTTTCCAAGCAGATTACTGGTACTTGCAGAGAGCTGTGTACTATCAGCTGATAACTGAATCACAGAATCACAGAACTGTAGAGTTGGAAGGTGCACCAAGGGTCATCTAGTCAAAACCTCTGCAATACAGGAATCTCAACTTGATCATACATGATAGATAGCCATCTAGAGTCCACCACTTATTGCGGGAATCTGTTCCACTGTCAAACAGCTCTTACTGTCAGAAAGTTCTTCCTGATGTTTAGTCAGAAGCTTCTTTCTTGTGACTTGAATCCATTGGTTTGGGTCCTAGCCTCTGGAGCAGGAGAAAACAAACTTGCTCCACCCTCCATTTGACAGTCCTTTAGCTATTTGAAGATGGCTATCAATTTTTCAAAATATTTCCCCATGATCCAACTGTTTGTCGGTTGGACAGAGAACCCTGAGGAGTGCTTTGAATCTTCCCCCCCATCAGCTGACAGGGCTTCAAAGCACTGCATTGGGCTCCCTGGCAGCAGTGGCAATCAGCTCCTTGGTGATTCTCGCAGGGAGCCCTGCACAGTTCTTTGAAGCCCAGACAATCAACTGATTGGGGCTTCAAAGCACTTTGTGGGGTGCCTGATGATACTGTGATGTCAGATGATTGGAAGGTGGGCAGTCCTGCCTATCTATCATACTTGGGCTAGGGGGATAGGAAGGTGATAATTGGTTCTGGCTGCTGGATCTAGTTCCCACCACTGTTGTAAAGTGTTAGCAAATGATGTTAGATCCCAAGAAGTATACACCTATTTTTCATGTTCCAAACTAACTTATGACACAATATTATTCAGCAACTATTCCACTTGCCTGAAACATAAACCTTTGTACAATATACCACTGTCTTTATCATCAGGTAAAACAATGACTTTTGGCACCAGGCATCTAGTATAATACAAGTAGGGGGTATGACTAGTGAGAGATGATAAAAATCATTTGGCACTTTCTGCAGATTGTACAGACAATGGAAGGTGTGTATGCAAATGAAGAAATGAAAGAAGAAGAGGTAGCGGCGGCGGCGGCAGGGGAACCTACAGTACCTGTATGTTTATTGAATAATTTCACATATTCTTTGAATAGGTTTCATGTATGCTAGTTGTGTATACTGTATTGATATACAGTCTTACAATAGTATATAAATATAATAGTTCTTACAAATAGTTGCTGAAGGATGGATAACTGTTGACTTCCAGTTATGCCGTGGTACTTTTTTGTCCTAAACCAAGGATGGGAAATGACATGTCTGGGAGCAAGATGTGTTCCTCCAAGCCTCTCTTCAGCCTTCACTGTTCTTCCCAGGTCATGCCCCCTTCCTCTGTGTCATCCTCTTTGGGGGTTGGCTGGAATTTGTCCTTGAACTTTGACAATTCATCTTGCTTATTAGGATGGTGGATAGAAGCCTATGACTGCAGGTAGAAACTTCTGAGTTCTGTGTAAGTGTAGCTTACTGAACAAAAGCAAGTCAAATTTGTTTGCATCTAGCCCCACCCACTTTAGTCACTTGTTCTGCAAACCACTGCCCTGTGAACCCCACTCCCATTCTAAACGATGCAATGGTGTTAAATATTTGAACAGCACTTTGTTCAAAAAGTAGATGTTACACAATTTCCCACAATATTTCTCCCCAAATACTAGATTCAGGAAAGGGCAACCAAAATGTTCACGATGCTAGAACATTTCCCCTATCAGTAAAGATTACAAAATTTAGGGGCTTTCTAATTTAGGAAAAAAGACATGTAAAAGTTTATATGATATTGATCCCTCTCTAGTACTAGTATCTGATGCTAAAATCCAGTGTCATCTGATGAAGCTTAATATTAGAAGATTCAGGACAGAGAAAAAGAAGTACCGTATTTCTTTTTAATTCAGTACGTGATGGCCATGATGGTCAGACCTGCTGCCAGCACCCACCTCTTACCCTTAATGTTGCAGGTCTGGCCATCATGGCCATCACTTAATGAATTCTGTAGCTTGATTATCAGATTTGGGAAGAAATACTGTAAGGTTGCAGTGGTGGCAGAGAATAACTATTTATGCTGCCCTATAATAGGCTCAATAATGCATTTTATTAGTTTTTCAGTGAATGCCACTTAATTTTCTTAACTTGCTTTGTTTGTTTATACCAGGGAGCTCAATTAGCTTTGCTTAGTATAAGGGATGCGGGTGGCGCTGTGGGTTAAACCAGAGAGCCTAGGGCTTGCCGATCAGAAGGTTGGCGGTTCGAATCCCCGCGACGGGATGATCTCCCGTTGCTCGGACCCTGCTCCTGCCAACCTAGCAGTTCGAAAGTACGTCAAAGTGCAAGTAGATAAATAGGTACTGCTCTGGCGGGAAGGTAAACGGTGTTTCCATGCGCTGCTCTGGTTTGCCAGAAGCGGCTTAGTCATGCTGGCCACATAACCCGGAAGCTGTATGCCAGCTCTCTCGGCCAATAAAGCGAGATGAGCACCGCAACCCCAGAGTCGGCCATGACTGGACCTGATGGTCAGGGGTCCCTTTACCTTTACCTAGTAGGAGAATTTACATGAGAGCGATTGTCTCCACAGCTAGAGTAATCTTTGAATTCCACAAAGTGACAAGGGAAATTTATGTTTTATCATGCAAATGGCAACAGAACCTGGGGAACAGGAGAATAACTTACTTCCTGGTTTGGGAGCCTGCATTTCACTGATACTTGCTGCTAAGTAGACCATAGGATTGAAATCTAACTAATTGCCTCATTCTTTTCATTTTACAGAAAATGCAAATATTTAATTTGAAGCAAAATAGCTGGTTCAATATGTTAAAAAATTAAGAACTGAAACAAAGCTAGTATGGGTTTTAGAAGTATTTTAACCAAATAAAGATTACATTTTAAAGAAATTAAAGTCAGAAAACGCTGTAGAAATGTTTTCCCCCTTTGCTAGAAGGAAGAACATGAAGATATGACTACTTTCCTGATATGTTGTTCACAACTCAGTAACCAGTTAGATTGTGCACTTCGTGAAGAAAAACAAGTATGTACTATGAAATATGAACAATAAATATAAATTTATTTTGCTGTTGGATTTGATTTCTCTCTGTAATTGGTAGGTTTTTGTCTTATTCTAACACAATATTTAGCCTGTTCTCTTACCAAGTGCATCTGGAACTCAGCACATTTCCCAATACTATGTGTGTAATTTGACTCTTCCCTGACAATGCGAACACAGTGCTATTGTGGTAAACAGAAAGAGAGTCTCTCTCTTAAGGTGAACTCACTGTTGATCCTAGTACATACCATTCACAAGCAGGAATTGGTTACATATGTATGATGAAATCCCTGGTTGATGCCATATCCAGTGCAGATGAGACAACACATAGCCATTAATCAACACACAGCCATTAATCAGCCCTTGAGAGTGAATGGTTACCACCAGCAAGAATATTCTGTTGTGAATAAGACAAATACCCTCTTTTTCATTTAAGCATGACCCTTATGGCAAGGACAGAATAAGCTTATTAAAACAGAGTAGCCAGCTAATCTTGTAATAGGAACATTAGCTGATATGACTAAGGATGATGCATTAAAATTTATCATCACTTGTTATTTTGTTATTGTCAGCTCTGTTCCATCCCCTGGTCCCAGCAATTCTCAAAACCCAAGGTGGTCTCAGAGTGCCCCAGATAGGGAACTTACACAAACGAGTTCAATTGCCCCCTTTCATTATAGTACTGCACTTAAGTTCTCATTTGATCTTGAAGTCATCACAGAATCAGTGGTGTACCTAGGGGTTGGCTAGATTGGTCACTGCCAAGGGCATAGGCCATGAGATGTGTGTGCAAAATGGCAGCTCTCCACTCTGCCTCAAAGTGGCTAGGAGCCCACTGGCCCACTTTTGTGCTCCCTGGACCACTCCTCCACTGCTCTGTGTGGTCAACATTTCCTTGCCAAGGACACAACGGACAAGGAGGGAGGCACCGATACAGCTCCTTGTAAAGGGGGCAAGGGAGCCTAGGTACACCTCTACACAGAATGAAATGCATGTATGAAAAGGGTAGTTATTTACTGTGAAAACCTTGTGTTATATGTCCAAAGATAATTTTTTGGTGTTAAATTGTAACAGAAACACCTAGTGATTTTAATTTTCTTTCTTAGATATTAGACTCATTGCTTCAGGTAAGAAATTCATTCATTCATTTATTAATATTTCTAAAACCTGTTGTATTTTTTGAAAAAAATGTAATTTGTAAATGCCTAATTTTTTTAATTTATTTTTCTTCAAGTGGTTTGAAAAGGAGGTCCGTGAGATGGAAGAGGTAAACTAACATTTGGAAAGTTGGTTGATTAGTTTTGATAGGAAATATGTGGAATATATTGTTGCAGTATAAAGCATTGTTACAGTGAAAAGCATTTCTGTATATGCATTGCTTCTGCTTATTTATGGCTAACTTTACAACATCCATTTCAGTGGAGTTTGCTCCCATGTAAGTTTAAATAGCTTTGCTAATTTAGTGATTGCTATTTAGGTTGCATGCATCTCTTGAGTGTGCTCAAGAAAAATATTAGCATTGTAAATATGTTTGCTTGTTATACATATGAAAAAAAAACCACAGAAATGTTCAGCTTTTACATAAGCACTCCATGCAGTGCTGGGGCTTGGGATACCTCTCCCCTATCACATTCCTGCAACCTTTGCTATGTGGTTTAATAGTCTGCTGTAACAGCAGCTGTGCATCAAGTCAAAGATAAGAACATGCAGAATAGAAGGGGAGCTGTTCAATAAGGTTTCACAGGGAGCAGAGCAAGATTTGTTTGTTGCTTTAGCCTGGGTTAGGCTTCCACTGAGAAGTTTTATAGTTGATCCACCTCTTCCTGATCTGTCATCAGGACTTTGAGCTAGATCATTTGAGGAATGATGCATCCTCCTCATGAGTAGGGCTTAGTGAATGTTGTCCTCATGAGGCCAGGCAGACCTGAGCTTCTGGTTTTGATTTTCTATAAAGAAGAACCTCTGCTCCTGTAGTCCTGGGGTTGAACTTCATGGGTCTGAGCCCAGTCAGGGTGTTACAGTTGCTTTAACCCTGTAGCCACTTTGATTGGGTTATCTTCTAAGATGGTGGTCTCAGGAGAGTTATTGTTCTCAACTGATTCAGAGGTTTTCAACCTTTTTGAGTCCATGGCTCCCTTGACCAACTACATTCTTTCTGCGACATCCCTGTGAGGTTCAGGAGCCCAGTTATGTCACCCCTTGCCTGCAGAGCTGGCAACCTCTAATCCTTTTTTTAACACTCCTTTTGGAGTGTTCCCTTAGTCTCCTCTCCCCTCTCCTTGGGAGTCCTCTGGGCAGCTGCTGTTGCCACGCCTGGTCTCTGAGCTCCGCCCCCATGCCCCAAAGAGAGATACTCCTCACACTGCCCCACAGGGGCCTTGGACTTGTCTGTCCATTCCCAACAGCAAGGACTGGCAGACTGGCTGGCTGGGCTCCCTCACCCGCTTGCTGGCCAGGGGGTGATGGTTGCCTCAGCTCTTGGCAACCAGCATCCCCTGACCAGCCCCAGAGGCACCATTTGCCTGGGGAGCTTGTAGTCAGGGCTGCTACAGTAAACAGCACACAACCCTTTGGGAAGCAGAGACATGGGAGGGCATCAGAGGAGGGAGGGAAGAAAAGAGGGACAGAGGCTAGTGTTGCCGGCAGCACTACTGACTATCATTCAAGGCACTTCAGGGTTGAAAACCACTGCTCTAACTTTATCAGTACTGGGGTCAGTACCTCTGAGGACTTGTGTAGCTCAGGTCTGGTCCCCCAGTTAACAAATAACCTAAGTTAATAGGATAATATATTGATATCTATATTTCAGATAGGCGAGGAAGAAATGATTCCAGATTGGCAAATTCCGGTAGCTGATAAAAACATATCAAATAACATTACTAAATTACGGAACCGCATCCAAAAGCTTGAAGATTTGAAAGGCCGTATTCAAGAACTGCCCAAGCTTATCCAGCTTTCTGCTCCTAAACAGTAAGAGTGCTGTGAAATAGTTAGGTTTAATAGCAATAAAATATAGATTTGTTATATGGATTATTGAAAAATATTTTATTAGACCTTTCCATTTCCTGAAGCACAATCAAGTTGTTTGCTTAACAATCATGAAAGACTAGAAACTATCACATTATCACCATCTTTGTACCGCCTTAAAGGTCTAACTTAACAGTATGAGGGGCTGAAGAATTCTGAAAAAATCCCCAAAGTATATGTTGTTTGGTTGGCTGATTATATCTTGTTACGAGTCTGTTTCCAGAACACTAAAGATTAAGCATGAGCTGTTTCCTATGTAATATTATAGTGGATTTTATTAGTAAATATAAGAATGCAATTTTTTTTACCAAATGTAACCTAATTATATAAAATTAGAAATTTTATTTTTTTGAAAAACTGGCTTTCAGATTATAAAATTAGATTTAATATTTATAATATTTCACATTTTGACAAATACTTCATATTTTGACAGTGAAAAGAAAAAAGCATTAAGCCCTGTGGCTCCTGCTCCAAAAGACCCAAAACGTATTATTGAAGGTAAGGATTGTGATTTAATATGGAGACAAAGGAAGCAAAATATATGTTTTGGGTGGAGTATGAGAAATAAGTCGTGGAGCATGCTGGACAGGTCATAAGGGGGCTGAAGGAAGCTAGGCTAACAAGGTAGGAAATTGGGGACATGGAAAATAATATATAATTTGCCTTTTAAAAAATGGAGTGTAATCTTGATTTATTTGAAACTCTCTGCTTTCTTTAAATAATTATTGTATTTATATTAATTTGTTTCCTTATTTTCATAATGATATTTGTAATTTCTTCATATGTTAGGGATGGAAGAATTTGTCAGTTTTGCTTCTCCTGGTTTTTCCACATTTCTTTAATAATTTGCATATTTGTATTTTAAAAATCTTTACAATTCCCCCCCATGATTTTTGTTTGAATTTCTCTTAATATAACACATTTTTAGCAGTTTTGAATAATGTACACATTTTCAAGCAATTTCTCATAACATAAAGCACATTGTATTTTATTTTCATTAATATACAGTATTGCATTTTCTGAAAGTGATAAGCACTGCGCATGGTGTGTGTGTGTGGGGGGGGTTATATCACTGTCTTATGTGCAGAGAGAAGGCATGCAACAAGGTCTCAGTCAGTTGGCTACTCTTCCTTAGTCTGTTGGCTTTATATGCAAACTGAATTGAATTTATCCCCCATACCTAGTATATATATGTGTGTATGTATTCTTTGTATTAAAAACAAAATTAAGCAAAGAAAACCACTTTGCTAGACTTGGAACTACAATATTTGGTTGAGGCTTGGAGTCAATGAGATTTACTAGGAGTAAGTTTCATAAATGACTACTGTCATCTAGAGGAGCACTGTTAGTTGTCCCTCATGCTACAGCGGCCCAGCTGGCCTTCGCTAGATATCAGGCATTTAGTGCTGTCAGGCCCATGCTCTGGAAAACACTTTGGTAGGCACCCATGGTTTTGACTTGAAAGCTTTTTATGCTGACAGACCTTTGCACCTGTTTAAACTGATTAGCCATTCGCTTTAATGATTATTTGTATTGCCTTTAATGCTGTTTTGTTTTGTTGATGTACACCACCCTGATACTATGATTTGACGGTATACCCATCTTACAGCACCAATCCCATTTGAAACAAAACTGCAAAAACTGCATGTCGGCTGAGAAAATCAGAGACATTTCTTCCCTTTCTCCTCTTTTGGTAGCAAGAAAGAAAGGCTCCCAGAAAGGTCCTGATGGCCCTTAGTTTCTCAATGTGCACCAGGGTCATTATTTCTGGTACAGTCTCTGTATGCTGAAGGGTTACAAAATGTAGTCCTTCCCGCTTCCTGTCGCTGGAGCACTGCTGTTGCTGTCCTGGTTGGATAAATGATGTTTAAGGAGAAGGATGTATGTGTTGGGGGTTAGGGAGTTGTAGAGCTGGGTAGACGCAAGGGAGGAGGTGAGTGCAAGGGAGTGGGGCTGGGCAACTTCTGAACCTGGAAAATAGGTCATTATTTATTAGTTTTTTTAAAAAAATAAAAAAATAAATATTGACTTATTTCTAAGTCAGTTTTTCATGAGCTGATGAGAAGTAGCTTGAAATTTAAAAAGGAACATTATAACTACCCATTTCTTCTTTATTTTGTTCCCAAATCATAGCCTATTTGGTAACACTGTTTCAGAGAAAGGTCAGTTGGCACTATCATTTCATTGATTTGTTTTAGGGTTTAAACTTAGCCAGCATGGATAAGAAGAAAAAGCTTTCTATTTTACAAGTTTATTTATTTATTTCACATTTGCTATTGAATTACTGTATATACATTTGAAGAACTGCTACAATAGTTTAAACTGAGCAATAAAATGTTTTGTTTCAGAACTTGCTATGAAACATGCAACTGAGGATGTAATGAATATGGTACAAGTTTTCCAAGATGATACAGGCCAACGTAAGTTCTTTAGAATTTGAAATGGCAGTGGCTGAAATCTCAGGGCATGATCTGGTCAACATTAACATTAACCACTTTAATATCCCAGTGGAGGAGTGGAGAATCAGAACCATTGGGGGTGGGAAATTAGAACCAGGAAAAGCCAGTCTGGGGCTGGAACAAATGGTGGGAAGAACCAGAATGAAAAGTGTATGAAGCGACCCCTTTTCTTTCATGTTTTGTAGCACCCCTTTTGTGAGTCTCCCTCTTAATGTTACTTCCTTTCTCTACTCCTTTCTGCTACCTGCTTCTAGATGCCACCACTTCCTCTGCCCAGGGGTGCCAACTTGAATAAAATATTGGGGAAGGGGGCAAGTCCTGCTCTGCATGATCAATCACATGATGCAGGACACCATTTGAATGGCAATGCCCATTAACTGGGGGGGGGTCCTCTCAAATATTTTACAGGGGGGCTGAAGACCCCTCAGCCCCTAGGAGTTGGCTCCTATACCTCTGCTGCTGGTGACTGCCATTTCATGCACCCCGCAGAGATCCACTGGCCCTACTCATCCCTACATTTGCATGGTCAATATGTTTATACTCTTACTCACATGAAAATGAGCCTGCATACTCTGCCCTGAGTAGATGTTGGATTCATCTATAAGAGATGCCTGTGATCCTCCAGTTAGCAATAATAGTTGAGTGAAGGCTAGGATAGATCCTTGGTGGAGAGAGGCAGTGATGGTGGAAGCTTGACTCTGTTTTCACCAGACCTATTTGTGAGTAATTGAACAGGAGTGGCTGATTTTATAAGCCCCCCCTTTCAATTACTAACAATATCCCCAGAGTAGGATGTGAAGACTCCTTGCCTGTATGGGTCATGGCACTGGAAGACCTAAAGTTTCTGTTGAATTCTACATTTATATGTGTATGTTTAGATTGCATTAAATAATAGAACAAATCTATGTCCTGCGTAATAAATATTTAAATTGTATTATTAACTGGTGCTGGTCACTTTGGATACCCATTTCTGGGGCAAACTAAAGGCTATAAACTTAACTAAGTAACTAAAATTTTGTTGTTGTTGTTCAGAAACAATGGAATCAATGAATAATCGCATGCTAGAAATAATGAAAGTGTTTGAAAGACAGACAAACAAGTTACACAGGTACATAATCTATTTGATATGTTACATAGAAAAACTGTACAGTATTAATGCATTACAGGAGTACAGGCAAAAACCAGGTTCCCAGAACTTTGAGCTTTTAGCCAAGATGTGCCACAAATTCCAGGTGCATATGCCACTTGTAATCCATGCCCAGGTTGGACAATGATATTATAGCTTGTAGAAACTTATATTTCCAGTTAATTATATTTTGGCACTTTTGTAAGGAAATCATCTTCAGTTCCCAGAGAACTATGGCTATCTGTGGATTGTTAAATAAACCTTAATGTAAACACTGCATATAATGAAATCTCGCACTGTGCTAAATTTAGAGGGTGCTTATGTCCCTTATCTATATGGGGTTGTGACATATATGATATGAGCAGGGTCTTTCCTGCCAGATGTTACTGAAGTTTTATAAAGTACAAACTAAGAAACATATATTTCATACTTTTCAGAGTTTCAAATGAACAGGATGTCCTGGAAGGTGTGAGTATAATACTTAAAAAACTGTATGAGTGTTCACAGCAGTTACTGGATGCAAAACACTATAATATAGAAAATAATAGAGCAAGTATTTGTATTTTTAATGTAATAAATGAGATGAATTTTAAATACCTAAAAAGAAAACAGGAGAATTGCACCAAATTTCAGATAAGTATCTTGAATCCACTGAATTTTAATATCTGACAAAATTTCGGAAATATATCCAGAAATATTGAAGTTAGCCGATGGAAAAGAGAGGTAGAAATGAATGTCATCAGCATGCTGATGATGCCTCACCCCAAACCCCAAGATTACTTAGATCAGCGTCTAATGGGGGATGAGACATTCCCTATCAGAAGACCTCCACCAGAGTAAGCTGTTTGCGTGACATTATGCTGTGTCAATGTTAAAAATGGCTTCACCATTCTTTTTAATTTCTTAATTTTCATTCTTTTCATTTCTGAATTTCAATTTTTAAACATTTCTTCAAATATGTTAAAACTATTTCCCCTCAAAATGTTTATTCTACCTAGAAATTACAGAAGATTCAACAAGAATTTCGAAAGCTTGCAGAAGAGAAGGAGATAATGGAGGATGAACTTCAAAAGATGAAAGGTTCAGAGGTAATTATTTTTCCAAAACTTCTACTTAGAAATTACAGAAGATTCAACAAAAATTTGAAAGCTTATGGAAGAAAAAGAGATAATGAAGGATGAACTTAAAGATGAATGCTTCACAGGTATGATTATATTTTACAGAAGCTGCAATCCTAAACAAACTTATTGGGGAGGAAACCCATTGAACACAGGCTTAATGCCAAGTGAACCTGCATGGAATACATGCATAGAATACATCGCTATCCAAACATTTGTTTATCTGAATATAAATAATTATTCCCAAACTCCACTACATGCACAGCTGATTCAGATATCCAAACAGCTGTGAAGGGGCATATTACAATATTGTTCTATTATTATCCCAAAGGGGGGAGGTTTCTACACCAACCAGAAGGACAGGGTTTTTTCTGTTGCTTAAATGTTACAGTGCAAATGGGCCTCTCGTTGGAATGTCTAGCTTGGGCGGATAGAGATAAAGAACAAGGATTTATTGTAATACCAGGATGAGGGAGGTTGCAGGAAGGAGGGAGGGGAGACCAAGACCTTACATGGTAATAGGAACTTACTATAAGTTTCGATTTCCCAGAAATCAGATGGCTTACAAGAGATCAGGTGGTATTGTATTCTGCAAATCTATAAAAAGGGGGGGGCACACCCTGACTCGGTGTGCAGGTTGCGTACTTATCGCTCTGTACCTTTGTTCTGCATATATGCACTTCAAATAAAATCCTGTTAATAACCTGCAAGGATGTTTTGCCGCTTTGTGTGAATCTGTGCTCCGGGGACCCAATAGCAGATGTGGTTGGTCCTTCAGCTGGAGTTTGTTCACTTACTTACTTGTTTGTGATTTGCTGGTCAACGGGAACCGTTTTGGGGCAGAAACCAAAATGGGGTTGAAACCATTTTGAGGCAGGAACGGGGAGAGATTGGACATTTCAGAAAGCAGGGTTTTTCCTTTGTCTCTCTTTTGCTGATTGGCCACAGCCATTTTAGGAAGAAATGGTAGAAGAGGGAAGAAAGCTCACGGATTGGAAATGTTGCTGTTAGCAATAATGGAAATTGCCCAATGAACCATTTCCTGGGAATGTCCGGAAAGTGGGACTTGTGTGTAGATGTGTTCTTGCCACACATTATACAACAGGAAAAAAGGATGAGAAGGGGAAAAGGAAAATGAGCAAATTCAGGAAATGACTTTTATATTGGATTATGTTCTTATTTATTGTAATATTGCTTAATGGATACAAATGACACAGTACAACAGATATTATAGATGCAGTTGTTTTTCCATCCCTATATATGATGTTTTGTTGTTTTGTATCCTCATGGTGTCTGTTTTAAGAGTGAAAATGTAACCAAGGGGAAGAGTGGAAATATTCTTCCTCTGTCAAAGGTCTCTGGAAGTTTTGTGCTGTTTCCTGCCCATTGCATCTTCAAATGTGCAAGTGTGCAAGGAACAAGTAATAATTTTCCTATGTAACCTATTTGGTGTTTTCTCACATACGCCTAGCAGCAAGAAAAAGGAGTGCAAGATACAAGGAAAAAAATGTTATCAAAACTGGAAAAAGAAAAAGCAAAAGTTGAAGAAAAACCACCTCAAGTAATTGTAGAAAAGTAAGAAAAGTAATTAATAATCTAGATTGTAATCTAAACTCCCTTTCTTGGTTTGTTTGTGGGGTGGAAGTGTCCTCCACCTAGCCCTGACAATCTTCACTGGGTTCCACCCACAGAGTGATGGTAGCATCATTTTGCTCACACAAAACTCCCCATTTGTTTTGCCAAGTGAGCGGGAAACTAGAAGTGCCTCTATTGGTATCCCCACCAGTTGCAGCCTGTCGAAAGCCTCACTGAGAAATTTACTTCTGGCTTCAACTAGATTTGCTTCTAAAAAATTGACTTAAATTACCATTAGGAAGTGATATTCACCAAATTCAAGATAACTACCGGTAACTCTGCAACCCCATGCATGACTATTAAGAAATAAGTTCTGTTGGGTTTACTTGGGTAGGATGTTTTGTCTTGATGCTGTGTGTTTATGATACTGGCAGTTTTTCCTTACTTAATTTCACAGCAACTTTATGATCCACTTGGCCATGTCTTCCTCCTGAACTGATTTGGTTGGATGGGTATTAGAGGCATTTACAGTGGTTCCAACAGCATTAGCTGATCATCTCTTGCCCCCCTGGCAGTCATGCAATGGGGTGCTGCATGGTACCATTTTGTTCTCACTGCTGTTAAACAGTAGCATAAAGCCAGTGGAAGTGATAATTGGGTCATTTGGGGTGACATGTCATCAGTTGCACTTCTCTGTAACAGCTGAATTCAGCGAGGCTGTTGACTGGTGCCTGGACTTTGTGGTGGGCTTGATGAGGGCCAGTACATGGACTCTGAACTCTGAATTCTGGTAAGACTGGCAGTTCCCAAGTCTGAATAATTGGTCAATTGCCTGCTGAATAATTGGTCAATTGCCTGCTTTAAAACAGGTTGTGCTCATCCTGAAGGAGCAGTCTGGGATGATTCCAAATTTCTCTCTTTCACTAGGGGCCCAAGTGACGTCACTGATTAGGAGTGCCTTTTACTAACTTTGGCTGATAGGACAGTTGCAACAATTTCTGGACTGGGATAGCTTTACTACTACTGCTGGCCATGCACTGGTAAAATCCAGATTACTTTGCAGCAGTTCTATACAGAGCTGCCCATGAGGTTTAGTCAGAAGCTGCAGCTATTACAAATTGCAGTGGCTTGACTGTTCATTGTCTTAGAGGCAGTGATTGGCCCAATGTTACCCAGTATGCTGCATGGCTGAGAAGAGATTTGAACCCTGGTCTTCCAGGTCCATGGGTAAGCAAACAAAGGCCCAGGGGACGGATCCGCACCAATCGCCTTCTAAATCCGGCCCGTGGACGGTTGGGGAGTCAGCGTGTTTTTACATGAGTAGAATGTGTCCTTTTATTTAAAATGCAACTCTGGGTTATTTGTGGGGCCTGCCTGGTGTTTTTACGTGAGTAGAATGCGTGCTTTTATTTAAAATGCATCTCTGGGTCATTTGTGGGGCATAGGAATTCATCTGTCTGTTCAGACAGACACTGTTTCTATTGTCTATTGCTTTTACATATGGATTTATTTTTATTATTTTTATTTTTATATTATATTATTATATTATATTATTATATTATTTTTATTATTTTTATTTTATTTTTATTATTTTTATTTATTTATTTATTTAAAATGTATTTTGAGTGCCTTATTGACTTCACAGTTTGCCCTATATGTTCTTAATTACAGACCAGCAAGACCAACTCCTATTCCTTTAAAGCACAAAGAAGCTGAAAACCAAAAAATGAAAGAAGACTTAGCTAAAGCTCAGGTAATATGTATTCTAGTTCCCTGCAAATGTCTTGTGCTAATTTAAAAAAAAAATAAACTTTAACCCAAAAAGGGTTGATAAAACCACCAACATATCACAGAACATATCTGCGGACTATGATTTGATAGTGGGTTTCTTTTGACTGTGGATTTATGCAGCGGTGGCTGCTGCCTACAAAACCTAGTGGGGCTGCTAAGAGGTCACAAGGGCGTTGCCAACTTGTTTTGGTTTTCTACATATCCTCCTTTCAGGGGTATCCGGTATAGGGGGTGAAAGGGACTTCAGCCACCTAAATATTTTGAGGAAGTGGGTAAGGCGCCCCAATATTGAGGGGGCTGCCATCCCCCGCCACCCCAGGCGATTGCCAGAGCACCGGGCAGGGGCGGGAAGCTTGGAGGGCGATTTTCACCCTCCACATCCTCTGCTGTGATTGCCAGAATGGCCTAGCAGGCACCTGCATATCCCACAGGCATGGCCCAATGGGTGTGTGTTTGCGTCAGTGTTACATGTGTGACATCATGCACACACAACAACTCCCCCAATGTTGGGCCCAGTTTGGCATGCTTGCCTCCTTTGCAAAGATGCTGCAGACATCTAAGCACTGCAGTTTTACAAACAGTTAGCTCCTAACTCAGAGGTCGTCAAACTAAGGCACATGGGCCGGATATGGACCGCGAACCTTGTAGACCCTTCCGCCCGCTCAGTCAGTCCCCGCGCTAAACAGGCGCAGCGCAGAGGCCTCGCTGCGCAGAGGCTGACTTCTGCGATGTGGCATGGCTTCTGATTGGCTGCAGGAAGCTCCTGCAGCCAATCAAAAGCCGCAAATGACTCTGGGCAGGCAGCGATGCTGGCACGGCTTCTGGTCGCTGCCCCTTCCTTCCTGCTGTGGCAGCCGAGCAGGAGGAAGCGGCGGTGGCACAGAGGCTGCCCAGGCCAGCAGCACCTATGTGCCACCCCTTCCTTCCCGCTGAGGAGGCAGAACAGGAAGAAGCGGTGATGTCGCGGAGGCATCTGGGCACTGCCCCTTCCTTCCTGTTAAGGTGGCCAAGTGGGAGGAAGCAGCCGTGCAAGAAGGAAGCGGCAGTGGCGTGGAGGCTGCCTTCGCTGCCCAGGCCAGCGGCATGGGCTCTGTGCCCCACTGAGAGAGAGGATGCCGATGCTGCTAGAGACGAGGCAGCGTTGGTGGCTGGGGCGTGAGTGGCATAGGCGGGGGGGGCTTTCAGGAGGGGGGGTGCTTTCGGGAGGTGGTGGGTCCTGCCCCTCACAAGGTCTGAGGGACAATGGACCGGCCCCCTCCTGAAAAAGTTTGCTGACCTCTGTCCTAACTAAATTGCAAAGTGATTTAAAAGGGGTTCCTGCTGTTACATTTGCTTCTCTACTAGGACAAAAGTTATGTGCTCCCCCATGCTGGTTCTCTTCCTTATCCTCTTTTTCAAAGAAGCAATTGACACTCAAAATATTTCAGTTTTATTACTTAGTATCTAAGGGTCTTACCGTGCTTCAGGAGGGTCATTGCAGTCACAAGTTCTAATGTCAGTTTATGGTAGAATAATTGTACTTGACTCTGAAGTAAGCCCCACTGAATTCCATGAGGATTGCTCCAGGCTCTAATTCAGCCCAAAAGAAGCACCTTAGTTCTGCTCCAGAACTGGCAGGGAAGCAGTAATGTGATGGGAAGCAGACAAACCAAAAGAAGGCAGCAAACAGAGTGAAAGGCTTATGGGGCTAATGTAATGATAATATAATAGTACTCCAGGGTACAAGAGAAAATACACAGGGAATAAAGGTTCACATGGGAGGGTTTAAAAAGCAGAGGTACCAAGCAAAGAAGCTACTCAAGGTTCACAAACTTGTTGAAGGAGGAAACAAAATAATGACAACCACAGTTCAGAGAAGCAGAGGGGAAGGGTATAAACAAGACAACTCACTCACACATGATCCACTCTCAGAAAAAGTAAAAGCTTCTCAGAAAAATAAACTGATATGATAATCGAAGGCACAATCACCCAAACTGTAAGGGAAGGGAATGAAGTGGAAGGGGAAGAGAGGAAAAATGTGTGAGGAGGAAAATTAAAATTAAAGGCTGACATGGGAGAAACAAATTCCAAACACATTCCAACTCACACAAAACTTACCCAGGGCAGCAAGGAACAAATGGGGGTGGGCAAGGGGAGAGAAAATACACAATAGTACAAGAAGTGAGGCTAAATGTGACCAAGGAGAAAAAGAATCCCCTGGATCGGAAGCAGGAAAACGACAGCACTATATAATATGAAGCAAACTACTTCCTCAACTCTGCAATCCCTGCCTGTGGGTGATAGATGGCAGTATTGACGTAACTGATGAAGTTACCAGTATATCCAGAGAGAAAGTAATCACTGTAACATTAAGGGAATCCAGTCAGAGCCTAAAGCAGTTCCAGGCCAGGTTTTACCAAACAAATAAAAATAAACGTCCAGAAGCTGATGTTACACTTCAGGCAAGGAAGATGTATCCAAATTTGCTTTCATTTCTATACAGCCTAGGACCCTCGTACCTACGGGACCGCCTCTCCTGGTATGCCCCACAGAGAAACTTACGGTCTTCAAATAAAAACATCTTGAAGGTCCCAGGCCACAGAGAAGTTAGGCTGGCCTCAACTAGAGCCAGGGCTTTTTCGGCCGTGGCTCCGATCTGGTGGAACACTCTGTCACAAGAGACCAGGGCCCTGCGGGACTTGACATCTTTCTGCAGGGCCTGCAAGACATTTCCACCAGGCCTTTGGCCAGGGCACAGCCTGACTCCCTCCCTCGGCAATCTTCGCGGAGCTCTGGCCCAATGGTTGCCAGTGGCTTGAATTAATTAATTTTATAATGAATGATTTTAGAGTGTTGTTTGTGCTGTACTTTTGTACTGTTTTATTGTTGTTAGCCGCCCTGAGCCCGGCTTCGGCTGGGGAGGGTGGGATATAAATAAAAATTATTATTATTATTATTATTATTATTATTATTATTATTATCATCCCTACAGTTTATGAAAGGACTAAAACAGGATTTAGCAGCTATTGTCCTTCTCAGTTGCCCCAGCAGTTCATGCTTCTCTTTCCCCAGAGTTCTATTATTATTTTTTTACTTAAGGGAGTAGTAACATACTAATATAAATTTTCATAAGTTTAAGGCAGACCCAGGTGATTCACACCTAAGCACCATTTCCACCATCAAGGTGATGGATTCGCCAGATCAAAAAATAATTCCATATTCCAACACTCCCACCCTTCCCTCTCATTATATTTAATTGTCCTATTTAGTCCATTAACTTTAGTAAGTTTGGAAAATAGGAAACCTCCCCATCCAAAAAACAAATCGATGTAACTAAAAAAAGGAAAAAAGCTATTGTACAAAAAGAGATGTGTCCCCTGGTGGTCACTCACACAAATAACCAGTTCAGTTGTGTGGGGCGGGGGATTACCAAACAAGCAAGCAAGCAAGCAAGCAAGCAAGCAAGCAAGCACCTGATCAGTGAAGACAAACATATGCCTAGGGCCTAGTTAATGCTGTGTGGCTTTCAAGGAAACAGCTCTGAGCATTCTGGGACTGCACTTTAAGGCAACCCTTCATCCTATACAGAAGCTGGAGTTGTGCCCCAGTAGTTGCCAACAAAGGTCCGTATGGTTAAAGCCATGGTTTCCCCAGTAGTGATGTATGGAAGTGAGAGCTGGACCATAAAGAAGGCTGATAGCCGAAGAATTGATGCTTTTGAATTATGGTGCTGGAAGAGACTCTTGAGAGTCCCATGGACTGCAAGTAGATCAAACGTATCCATTCTTAAGGAAATCAGCCCTGAGTGCTCACTGGAAGGACAGATCGTGAAGCTGAGGCTCCAATACTTTGGCCACCTCATGAGAAGAGAAGACTCCCTGGAAAAGACCCTGATGTTGGGAAAGATTGAGGGCACAAGGAGAAGGGGACGACAGAGGACAAGATGGTTGGACAGTGTTTTTGAAGCTACGAACATGACTATGACCAAACTCTGGGAGGCTGTGGAAGACAGGAGTGCCTAGCATGCTCTGGTCCATGGGGTCACGAAGAGTCAGGCACGACTAAACGACTAAACAACAACAAAGTTTGAGTGTACCAGCCTTCACTGGGGACTCAGCTAGACTGGTAAAGGAAAAGCGTATTATATAACTCTGTGACACCAGATGGCGCTGTAGAGTCCCATCTTTCCCAACCAGATTTCCTTGTATGAAGTTTGCAATGTGTTTAACTGAAACGCTTCTTTGATGTGTCTAGATCCAGCTTAGGTCTATGGATAAATATGCAGTAGTACCTCATATTATATAACCCTCTGGTTACGTAACAACAACAACAACAACAACAACAACAACAACAACAACAACAACATATTATTTATACCCCACCCATCTTGCTGGGTTTCCCCAGCCACTCTGGGCGGCTTCCAACAAAACACTAAAATACAATAAAAACACTTTCATTTTACGAAAGTGACAAACCTGGTTTCGGACCAAGTATTGGACCGGGTTTTGCTGCATGCGCAGAAGCATTCTACCGCCGTGCGCGCATGTGCAGAAGCAGGTCCTCCAGTTGCAAAAACCTTGGGATCCGGCTGGACCTCCAGAACGGATCCCGTCCATAACCAGAGGTACCACTGTATATATCTTAGTTCCATGTTTTGCAACATAGCTGTGCTTGAAACTACTAGATCATGATTACAGTAGTGCCCCGCAAGACGAATGCCTCGCAAGACGGAAAACCCGCTAGACGAAAGGGTTTTCTGTTTTTCAATGCGCTTCGCAGGACGAATTTCCCTATGGGCTTGCTTCGCAAGACGAAAATGTCTTGCGAGTCTTGAGATTTTTTTTCGCTCCCCCCCCCCCTTTTCTAAGCTGCTAAGCCTTTAATAGCCTTTTAGCAGCTAAGCCGCTAAGCCTTTAATAGCCGCTAAACCGCTAATAGCGCTAATCCGCTAATCCGCTAATCGGGTTGCTTCGCAAGACGAAAAAACCGCTAGACGAAGATACTCGCGGAACGGATTTCGTCTTGCGAGGCACCACTGTACTATGGCTTAGTCAATGGAGACATATTGAATGGTAGTGACAGGGACTTGGACAATTTCAAGAGGATCCATTTTACTGTATACAACATGTTTGTGTTTACTGTCTCCCTCTCCTGGACCAGGCAGTCCAGTCTCGCCTTTTCATATCTCCTGTGGAATTTCACTTCCTCTCCCTTGGTCACACTATTTTTCTTCCACACCAGTGTCCCCTTTCCTTCCTTCCTACCTTAACACCCAACCCTTTCCTCCTATCCTTTCTGGTCAGTCCTCTTTCTGTTTTGCTGCTCAGGTCCTGATCTGAGCCTTGAAAAGCACATAGAGCTGAAAGAGGAAGTGAGAGAGAGTGCTGAACTTCCTACTTCCTCTTTCATCTCTATCTACAAGACCTAAGGGATAAAATATTTTCTGGACATATTTCAATTTGGCAATGAATAAGATGTTACTTGATCTTTACTATACAATATCACACAGTCCTGACACTGTTATCAGTAATGTTGTTTTATTTAGAATTACATGCTTTATTATAGCTTCAGAAGAGAAGGATTCTTTTATTTCACAAAAAAAATCCCCCTCACTTATTACTTAAAATAATCAGGCCTCATTGCCTGTCCTTTCAACTCAATTAATGCATTGGTAATTAGTTTCTTTTGGAACAGATCCTCTGGGACATACCGTATTTTTCGCCCCATAGGACGCACTTTTTCCCCTCCAAAAATGAAGGGGAAATGTGTGTGCATCCTATGGGGCGAATGCAGACTTTCACTGAAGCCTGGAGAGCAAGAGGGGTCGGTGCGCACCGACCCCTCTCGCTCTCCAGGCTTCGCGCAGATCTCCGCAAGCCATGGGAGCCTGCGCCGGGCTCCCGTGGCTTGCGGAGAGTTGCCTGCATGCCGAAGGCTGGGCGCGCTGAGCTCAGCGCGCCCAGGCTTCGCACAGCTCCCCGCAAGGCGCGGGAGCCCGGCGCCGGGCTCCCACGGCTTGTGGAGAGTTGCCTGTTCTGGGGGCTGGGGTCGGGGGAAGCTCGGGCTTCCCCCACCCCAGCCCCGCGCCTGGGGGGGAAATAAATCCCCTCCCTCAAAAAACTAGGTGCACCTTATGGGACGGTGCGTCCTATAGGGCGAAAAATACGGTAACTGGAAAACCAAATATGTTTGCATATCATTATGTAATAGGTGCAGTGTATGTTTGTGGAATGGTAGAGCATATTCTAGAATGTTGCTGTATGGATATTTTGATAAGAAACCCAAATTGTGAATTTAAATGCCTAAACATATTTTGACATTGTAGGCAAATATTCAGACCCTTGAACAAGAGAAGAAAATTCTTGAAGAGAAACTACAGAAAGCCTTAGAGGTATTGCTTCCACTGTTTTGATGTTGTTAAAAGGTAAAGGTAAAGGACCCCTGACAGTTAAGTTCCGTCGTGAATGACTCTGGGGTTGCAGTGCTCATCTCGCTTTACTGGCTGAGGGAGCTGACGTTTGTTCGCAGAGAGTTTTTCCGGGTCATATGGCCAGCATGACTAAGCAGCTTCTGGCAAAACCAGAGCAGTGCACGGAAATGCTGTTTACCTTCCTGCTGAAGTTGTGTATTCAACTTTCATGCCCACTCCACTGCTGTAGATTTCTCAGATCACAAGGCACAGTGGAAGGAATAAGTGAAATTCCTCGATTTGGTCTAGACTTTAGTCCTACAACTTCATATTCCATTGTTTCTCATGCCCACAATAACAAGACCTGCAAACTGTTTTTGCTTGTCCACTTCCTTCCTGTCAATAGTGGTTAGCCACACTTCTCCCTAGCTATTTTGTGAGATTTTGCCTCCTCTCTCTTTGACTCTTGTCTTCAAAATGCTTCTACCTCTCCAATGCTCTGATTTTCATTCCATTGTTTACTTTAGCCTTCAGTTTAGGCAACTTCTCTCACACTCCTGTCTCCAGTCCCTCCTCAGTCACAGCATTAGCTCCTTTGTTCATAAGCACTGTATATTTCCCCCCCAAAGATCTCTTCTTCGTTCATGTCTCTGCTTAGTCAACCTTCTTTGTTCTTCATCTGCATTTTCCTCTCTTCTTCTTTCTCTTCCCACTGCTTATGCTGTACCCTTATGCTGCACCATTCTTTCAGTCATTCAGACTCCAGGCTTCCTGCTATTTAGCTTCCTTTTTGGTGAGACATTGAATCATTAAATTAGAAGGACTATCAAAGATAATCTAGCCCAACCTTATGATAGTGTAGAAAATGCACTTCTACAGCATCTTCAAGACATGGATGGCACTGTGGTCTAAACCACTGAGCCCCTTGGGCTTTCTGATTGGAAAGTTGGCGGTTTGAATCCACACAATGGGGTGAGCTCCCGTTGCTCTGTCCCAGCTCCTGCCAATCTAGCAGTTCGAAAGCATACCAGTGCAAGTAGATAAATAGGTATCGCTGTGGCGGGAAGGTAAACAGTGTTTCTGTGCTCTCTGGCACTTGTCATGGTCCTCTGTGTGCCAGTAACAATTTAGTCATGCTGGCCACATGACCTGGAAAGCTGTCTGTGAACAAACGCCGGCTCTCTCAGTCCAAAAAGCGAGATGAGCGAGATGAGAGCCACATCCCATAGTCACCTTTGACTGGACTTAAATGTCCAGGGGTCCTTTACCTTTACAGCATCTTCGATAGGTAGCAACTCACCCTCCACTTCAAAGCTAATGAAGAAGAATCCACCACTATCTATTGCAGTTTGTGTCACTGTTGAGCAGCCTGTACTATCAAGAGGTTCTTCCTAATGTTTAGTTTAAACTATTTTTATTTTTATTTGAATTTGTTTGATTCTTAGCCACTGGAGGAACAGAAAACAAATTGCTCCATTGTCTATGAGCTTCTTCCCAACCTTCAGTCTGCTGTCTTCCCCAGCTGCTGCTATTCTTAATATTCGTGTGAGCTTTGTTACAGCCCCACAGAAACTCAACTGTAAACTGTGCTGGCAGTTTGATTCCCTGAGCATCTGGAATGTTTGTCGGCATTCTATGCTATTATGCCAATTTGTCCAATTGGTGTTAGAAACTTTATCTCTAGGCAAGTAGAATATAATACAGATAATATTGTTGCTTCTGAGCTGAAACTGTTTAAATTACTGTATTATGGTTTCATTTTTCTTTTAGTCTTGTCTGGGTTTCTCCAGATATTGTTGACTCTAGGACCCCCTCCTCACAAACTGTACATTTCACATTAAATAAATGTAAATGTTGTATTTATCTTTTAAAAATAGGAAGCTGAGATGGCTAAGGTTCATCTTGCTGAAGTACCTCCAACTATTCCAGATTGGCAGTTCCCTTATACAGAAATTGAAGATGAAAAAGATGTGCAGAAGAAAGGCAAAAAAGGAACAAAACCTAAAGGAACAGATGTACAAAAATTGGCTGTCAGTGCACCTGAAACAGGAAAAGCAGGAGAAACATTTCCAGCAAAAGATGTGAAACAGAAGAGAAAGGGGTCATTTATAGACATGGATAAAGCACTGAGCGAAGGTCAGGAAAAAGAACCTGAAAAAAGGATGGAAGAATCACGGAAAACAAAAGCAGGGAAATCAGAGGGAGTAAGTAATGCTTCCTATTTTGGTTACTAAAATATAGATAAATTTTGAATGAAGCATTAGTTACAAGTTTATACTCCTTCCTCTGATAACATTATGGCTATATCTTTTGAATATGAATGGCTAGGCATAACATTGGCAATATATGTATGCAGCATGCAGCTTGAGCCTTTTGTTAAGCAGAGGAAATAATAATGGAGGAGATAGGATACTGACTCACTGAAAATAAAATCAACCATTCTGGTTTAGACCAGTGATCCATCTCTAGACCAATATCTTGACAATGGCCAAGTGGCCAGATGTAGGTATCCTACAAAGTTATAACTGCATAGGATTTGAAGAACATCACTGCAATCCCTTTGGATTTACCTTAGGTATTTACATTTAGATAATGTTTTATTTGAACTCTATATTTTTATTTCTTTCAACAATTTATGTGCTGTTTAATTACAAAGTTCAAGAGACCCCATACAGTGAAACTAAAATTGAGTTAAAACTGTAAAATTAAAATTCAGTTACAAAACCTATTTGAATAATAGCCAGATGTTCAGCAGGGAAGGGGGCCTGGCTGACCTTAATTGGAAGGGAATTTCATAAAATTGGACACAGTACAGAATTCATGACTCCTGGTGGTTATGAGCAGTATGTCTGAGCCATGGGGGTCAACTAACAACATCTCTTCCAAATAGTTCAGTGATTGAGGAGAGTTGTATGATATCATTGTCAGTATCTTCAGCCCACAGGCAGAGGTACCTGGCCTCCCCCGAGGCAATTGAGCGAGATACTGGATGACCTCTCCGCTGCGTCTCCCGGCAGGCTAGGTCATAAACCCGGCGATCCTTCTCATTAGTCGTGAGAAGAACACACCCTCTGCTTCTCTCTCCCTCCCTGCATTCTCCCCAGGGAGGGGAAATGAGACAGACAGGAGTCCTTTCTACATGTTTTATTCCTGTCACTCAACAGTACATAGAAATGCGTCTGCACCCTTCAGACTCCATCAGAAGAGTCACTCACTCCTCCCTTGTACTTCCAGTACAGGTCAGATGACACACTGAGCTAACATCCGGTGCTCAGTACAGAGAATAGGCTCCACCTTTTCTCCAACAGTACATCTGCACTGTTTTGCATTCCAGCCATCTGGAGCTGGCTTTTGCCTTGGTGCTTTTCCCCAACATCCTCCCCCAAAAGCATCAATTGGCAAAACATGATCCAGAGAAGAGAACAAACAGTTGTTATACATATAACAGTCCCCTGTTGTTTCAGTTCCACCCTTGGAACTCCCCACCACCGGTTTCACCAGTGTACCTCTCTGGTTGTCTGGCTTCCAAGGAATGAGTGCTTCTGCATTACCTTGGCTAGCTACTCTCTGTTGTGTCTTTGTCTCTGACTTAGACACTGCTTCAACCTGCTTTGAGTTGTTAACAATAGCAACACATGCAACAGCTAAGTTAGCAAACTCTTTTGAGTACCTCTTCGGTGGTACACCCTTTGTGACTCTCTCAGACCTGCGTATGAGGTTCTGATCCTCTGTGCTCACTGGTTCAACCTTTGGACTCTGTTGAGAACCAGTAGCTATCAGTGGTTCTTCCTTCACCTGTGAAGGTCTATCCATTGTGTGAGATTTCCTCTCAATGACTGTTACAACTGAACTCTCTGAGCTATCACTGTCATCATCATCAGTACCACTGTAATCTGTGACATCAGAAAAATCATCAACATCATCATCTGAATTGCCACCTGTGGGAAATGTTGGTTCTACAACCCGCTCTTGCTCTGGAGCACTCTCTAGGAACTTTGTGAGAATCACCTGACCAGATTCAGACAAAATTACTCTGTAGAGACCCTTTTCATATCCCACAAAAATGCCTCTGGCATTCTTTACTCCACCTGGAGCTTCTGTTCTCACATGAGACCCGAAAACCTTAAAATAGGCAACAGAAGGTTTTCTATTGAACAGCTTCTCAAAAGGAGAACATCCCAACTCTGTTGAGACCTTTCTCAACCACACATGAAGATAGGACGCTAGCGATTCGGCCCAATATTCATGTGGCAAATGTGAACTCAGCAATTGCGCATTCATCCCCTTTTGCAATTCTTTGTTCACTCTAACACAGACCCCCCTGTTCCACGCTTCTTGCGAAATTTCAACTTTGTGGTCTATCCCTTTTCCATCCAGGAACTTCTGAAACTTCTGTAACAGAAAAATTTGCTTCTCATCTGTGAAAAGACAATCAATGTTAGCATCATGCATACTTTTAACCTTGTCACAAAACTCCTGAAACTTTTCTAAAGTTTCTTGCGGTTTCTCCATCATATAAACCCAAGAATAATTAGTGAAACAATCCACACACAAAAGGTAATACTTTGCACTGCCTCTAGATGGTTCTAGAGGACCAATCACATCAGCATACACCCGCTGAAATGCTCTGTCGACCTTCTTGGTCAGCTTTCTGGTGCTCACACTGGTCACTCCTTCAAGAAAGATTTCGTTAGAAACAGAAGAATTACATTTCATGTAATCACTTTGATCAAAAGTCAACAAATACAGTCCATCTTTCTCTTTGGCAGTAAGAAACAGTTCTCCATCTTTGTAGATCTTGCAGCTTTTAGCATCATAGGTCAGTTTCAGTCCTTTCTTTGCAATCTGCGACACGCTCAGCAGATTAAATCTTAGTTCTGGAACCAGGTAAACATCACTTATAGTCAAATTCAGACTCTCAAGATACACAGTCCCAATTCCAGTCGCTTCCAACTCCTGACCGTTGGGCTGTTTCACAGTGAAGCTTTGCTTCCTCAACGTCAAAAATAGTCCTTTGTGCGGGCACAAATGTTTTGTACAGCCCGTGTCGATTATGAACGAGTTCCCAACATCTGGCGTGGTTCCTTTCGCCATCATAGCCTTTGCAGGTTTCACCTGGCACTTGGAACGGCTTTTGCCTGACGCCTCAGGCTTCGTAGAGCTGCTCTTTGCTCCTCTTGACTGGCGCGGCTTCTTACAGTTTCGCTGTAGATGCCCAGTCTGTCCACAATTGTAGCATCGGACAGCACTCAATGCTACTCCATGCTCTCCAGTAGATTCATCAGTGGGGAGATTTGAACTCTGTTCTTCCCTCCCCCTGTCAGCAACACCCATTGCACCTTGTTCAGGAACACCAACAGTTCCAACAACCACAGTTCCTGCACTCTCCCCTCTGGGGTCAAAGCTCTCCTCAGCTTTCGTTGAGCTCTTAGGAACTTGGCCAGCATCATCTTGGCTCACCCCTTCTGGGGTAGTTATCCATCCAGACCCTGATGAATAACTGTCTCTGGTCAGGGGAGAGGAGTTAGGCAAGTCTCCCCCTTCTTGGCATCCATTTTGAATCCAAGCCTCCAGCTCACACTGTCAAACAAACTGTAAAATCCAACAGTTGTTTTTTTCTTTTCTCACGCAGGCAAAACTGCAAGTTGTTTACGCTCTTTGCACCTGGCAGCTAAACTCAGGCTGCTATTGAAAGTCCCTTCCAAGGGCACGTGAACTTGTAGCCAAAACATTCTCTGGTTTTGTTTCGCTTTTCTCAAGCTTCATAATCACAGTCCAGCCCCTTTGCCAGTAACTTTCCAACTTTCCGTTACTTAGCAACAATGCATTTCAATAGGACTTCTTATCTTAACCACAAGAATTTGTGGAATGCAGGATTCAGCCTTCAAGCTGCAGGCCTCTTCCTCCCGGAGCTTTTGTTTTTCCAAAACGCAGCTCCGTGAACTCCGTGAACCAGTGAATTAATCGAACTGCGTTCACACTTTTAGCCCGAAATGCAGCATACCTTGAACTTTGTTGCTCTGGAAAACACCTCTTCTTTCCACCAGCTGTCTGTTGAGCCTCTGGCTTCTTTCAGACGCTTCTCTTCCTCCTTGGAGCAGAGGAGGACAATCCACCAGCCTCTCATGCAGATGTTCGATGAATCGCAACCATCCTCTGCTACCATATGTCAGTATCTTCAGCCCACAGGCAGAGGTACCTGGCCTCCCCTGAGGCAATTGAGCGAGATACTGGATGACCTCTCCGCTGCGTCTCCCGGCAGGCTAGGTCATAAACCCGGCGATCCTTCTCATTAGTCGTGAGAAGAACACACCCTCTGCTTCTCTCTCCCTCCCTGCATTCTCCCCAGGGAGGGGAAATGAGACAGACAGGAGTCCTTTCTACATGTTTTATTCCTGTCACTCAACAGTACATAGAAATGCGTCTGCACCCTTCAGACTCCATCAGAAGAGTCACTCACTCCTCCCCTGTACTTCCAGTACAGGTCAGATGACACACTGAGCTAACATCCGGTGCTCAGTACAGAGAATAGGCTCCACCTTTTCTCCAACAGTACATCTGCACTGTTTTGCATTCCAGCCATCTGGAGCTGGCTTTTGCCTTGGTGCTTTTTCCCAACAATCATGTGGTCCCTAAGCAAACATAGGAGCAGACCCTTTGTAATGCTCCTGTCTATGTACTTGCACAGAACAGACCTTCCTGCCTTCTCTGTGGAGATTTTAAACAATAAATGCAAGCAGAAGAATTTCTTACTGTAAAACTGGCTCTTGTTTAGAAATAAATTTCTCCAGTCCAGAAAATGGTTAAAAAAGCTTTACTAACAGAACTTAGCTTCAAACATTACAAAAACAAAGAAAACATGTTGTCTCATACACAGACAAGCATATTCTGCTCCCAGTATAAAGTTTGTAGGCTTAATTTAGCAAAAATCCAATATTTGAGCTTTCCAGCCTATCTGCCTCAGGCTGTTTAGAACAAAGGGAATATAGATTTAACATGGAGGAATTTAGTCAATTGACATATGTAAACATCTTGTAACCCAATGTCAGTCTCATGACTCCAGAAAGATAGAATAATAGAATTGTGGAGTTGGAAGGGACCTTGATAGTCATCTAGTCCCCTACAATGCAGGAAAGATTATCACACTCTTGTAATGGAAATTTACAGCTATCCTCCACTTCAGTCCCCATAGAAAAACACTGGCTTCCCTTCCCAGTTAACTTCAATACTAATTGTCAGGGGTTCAGGAGCAGAGGCAAGAGCAAGGGAGGAAACAGAGAGCGAGGGGGAGGAGGCAGAAGAAAAGATGAGTGATGACGACGACCCGAGATCTCCGAGTCTTTCCAGTGAATCAGAAGATTCACAGAAAGGAGCACCAGTGGCCAGGGCAAGGGGGGAGCCTAGGGGAACACCCCAGGAAGATAAAGCCAGAGGGGACTCAGAGGGGAGCAGTTGGAAATCGGGACCAGCGTCACCGCCAGAGAGCAGGGAAGAGGAAGGGCGCCAGGGGTCAAGCGCTGGCAGCTCACAACAGGGGGGAGGGCACGAGTCAGGAGTGGCCACACCTCCATCGGGGAGCGAAGAAACGGTCAGACGGAAGGTGGAAGGTTGGGCGCGCGCACCAAGTTCAAATGCACAGGAAGGTGGCGCAGTAGGCAGCCCGGAAAGGGAGCCAGGTCCTAAAGCCCGCCGAAAGGAGGGAGAAGAGTCAGGGGGGTCAGCGTCAGCGTCAGAGGAATCCCGGAAGGAAGAGACCCCGGGGGGCAGAGGGACCCAGAGAAGAACAGTCAGGCGGAAAAGGTGGAGCAAGGCTAGGATATTAAGTTGGTGTACAAAGGGCGGAGACTCAGATGGAGCTTCGCCGATCTAACCATTAGACGTAGGGTTGCACGCAGCAGCTTGAGAATGGAAACTGTAACTCAATAAAGACTTTTATTTAATGATCGCTGGCTAGCGTGATCCTCTGTGAGCTAGGATCTGGAAGCAACTCTGACACTAATACATACATTCAGCATTTTTATGTAACATTAAATATCTTAACTCTCTGAACTCTCCCACTGTCCCTCCTGTTAAACAGCAGCAACTCAGCTGCTTGGAAGTCAGGTCAGCCCTGCTGCCATTACTGGTAGGCTGAGCCAGGGATAACAATAGGCAGAGCTCTGCAAGACTCTAATCAGATGCAGATGCAAGTAAGCCCTGTTGAATGTAGTAGACATATTTCTGTGTAATATGCATTGGATTGTATTAGTAGTGCAATAGGACTTGGTCCAAAGAATATATATTTGATTGCAGCATTAGGATCCCCTTCTGTTTTTACTCTCCTTCACCTTTAACATCAGCCTGACATACGGAAATTAAACAGGTAAAGCCCTTTGTAGCATGGTAGTGAGGAAAGCAGTCTCCAGCTTCAGATTCTGCTCATATAGTTAGAGGGGAGGACTTAGAAATGCATAGGATTGCAGCTTTCATTAATTTTTTTGTCTGCCTAACAGGCAACTGCAAAACTCAGAGGAGCAGAGCCTTTTTTTTTTTTAAAAAAAGTTGGCAATCCTGCTGATAGTGTGTAGTTGAGAAAGCTGCTCAGATAATATATTTGCAAATTGCAGGTGTCAAATAGAGTTACCGTGTTTTCTTCTCAGAGGTATCATGAGCTGCAAGAGAGACCAATGATCAACAGATGTAGCTTTCCCAGGAACTGAGATTCGACAAAATTTTGTAGCCTGCTTCACTCCAGGCACTGAAATAAATATGCCCTAAATTTTTCAGCTGGCACAAATCAGTTATGCCTCACTCCATGCCATTTCATAGTAGGCAAACCTCAACATTAGATATGGCATGTGAACATCAGGCCCCTCTCTCAAAGTGCAGCCCCCATTTCACAGCAGCCAAAGCTCAACTGTCGGGGAACCAGCCCACCAGGTGCGGAGGAAAAATGACGAGGAGTCATGGGTGAAGGTTTAAGCAAGGAGTGAGCTCTCCCTCCCAGCAGCCTTGCATGTTTATTAGCCTTGCGCACATTACATCATGTTGCATATACACGTGTAGCACTCGGGTGGAAAACAGCTAGGGTTTGCATTTCTTAGAATAACTATTCTGTACCAGGACATACTCCAGACAGCATGACAGCCGCGTAAGCTTTGCGGTTTAGGCAGCGCGACACTGACCCAGGCGTGTGGGGGGAACAAGTCAGCAGATGCTTCCTCTTGCACAATCTTGCACAAGGGTGCTATTTTTCTATTGCATCCCCACATGCCCTCCTTTTTTATTTTATTTAATCAGAGTCATAAATTTCATTGCGAGGCAGAAGCTCGCCAGGGTCGCACACAGCGCGCTGGTAACCAGGTAGGCCGTCCATCCAGGTCCACTGCCGCGTAGCCGCGTCCCCAGGAGATGAGTGGCACAGGACCATGCCATGTTGGATCAGGTAGCTGTCTGTAAGATACAAGAGGTTGAGCCAAAGGCTCTGCTTTTCGAAAATGAATCTCAGCCGGTGTATATTCCCTATTATGGGGACACAAAATATGGTTAAGAGTGAATAAAACAGTATGCACAATTGAAGGAATCTCGGCAGAGGGGGCATTTCGACCTCCAAGTTGTTTGGACAGCAGAGTCTTGAAGGTCAAGTGCGCCCTCTCCACAATCGCCTGTCCTGTTGAATTAAAAGGCAAACCATGGATTAATTTCACATTCCATAACTCACAAAAGGATGAAAACTGAGAGGAAATATAGGCTGGGCCATTATCCGTTTTAATGCTTTGTGGCTTACCCATCACAGCAAAACAGCGCAGGGTGTGCTGAATGACGTGACGAGCGGTCTCACCCTTCAATGGGGTGGCCCAGATAAATCCAGATGAGGTGTCCACTGTCAAGTGAACTTTTGAAAATGGGGCGAGCAGAGGGGTGTGAGTAACATCCATCTGCCAAACCGCAAGAGGGGACGTACCCCTAGGGTTCACCGCATCAAAAGGAATCATGGTTGGAGCCTTAGAACAGATAGAACATTGAGAGACAATGTCTCGTGCCTGTGCAATAGGGATTTTAAACATTTTTGCCAAAACTTTAGCAGGCTGGTGAAAGGTAGAATGAGAGAGAATAGGGTCAGAAAACAAGGAAAACACTTCAGATCGCAGTGCAGCGTCTGCCACGGCATTTCCCTGAGCCAAAAACCCTGGGTGATTGGTGTGGGAACGAAGGTGTGCAACATAAAAAGGATGACGGCGTTCTTGAATAAGATACTGCAAGGTAGAAAAAAGAACAAACAAATCAGCATCTAACGCAGGCGTGATATAAGAAACAGGCAGGGAAGACAGAAGGCGATACACATATTGTGTATCAACAAGCAAATTAAAAGGTTTATCAGGAAAGAGTTGAAAGGCAAGGATTACAGCAGCAAGTTCAGCCCGCTGGGCGGACCTCTGTTGCTCAGTAAATTCAGTTTTCCATTTTCCACCCTCTTCCCATGCTACCACCCCCCGCGTTTTTGACCCATCAGTGAAAAGGGTAAGGGCAGAGGGGATGGGGGTTGGAGAAAGAGCAGTTTTTAAAGTATAGACAGTTTGAGAAAGAAAAGACAGGCGTGGATCAGAGGGGGGATTATGCGTGATGGTTCCCAAAAAATCCACAAGTGCTACTTGAGTAGCCACGGAGGTGGAAATCAGGTGTTGTGTTTCTGTGAGTGAAAAAGGCAGGTAAATTTTTTCAACGTCCAGTCCAGAGAGGGCTTTTGCTCGAGCGCGCCCTTTAATTACCAAATCCATTACAGCCGCTGGAGAGGAATAAATGTTATGCGGTGGAGTATGCGGAAGGTGGATCCATTCCACAATGTTGACACCCGAGGGGGCAGCCGATTTCTGTGAGTAGAGAATGGCTGTAGGCAGCAAAGGTGTGGAAAAAATTGCCAAGGATAACTGCACATTGTGCAGAGTGTCTATGCGATCCACCATTCGGTCTCTTAATAAAGCATTAACCTGTTGTAAGGCTTGTAGCATTTCTTCTGTAACTGGGATGACTTCTCCGGGTAGGTTGTGTCCTTGTAAGGCAAAAACAATGGTGACAAGGTGCTAGTAGGCAGATTAAGGTAATTCTTTATCCAATTCAGGTGTCCCAAAAGTTGTTGAAGGTCAACCAGCCGTAGGCGGGCAGGAAAAGACAATTGGGGAACAACCGGAATGGCTGCTTGTTGTGTCAATTTATGTCCAAGATATAACATAGGCAAAGTTTGCTGAACCTTATCTGGGGCAATACACAGTCCAAAATCTGTCAGGGCAGATGTAAGGTCTTTTAATAATTCCACTGATATGTCCTGTGCAGCCACAAGGATATCAATTGGGTGGAGGCTTTGACAGGCTGGCGCTTCTCCCCCGACACCCAAAACCTGCGCAGCTGCCTTTGTGGGCCATTCGGGAGGCCAGTCTTGTTTAGCAATCACAGTAACATCTGCCCCTGTATCCAGAACCCCCTCTACCTCACGTCCACCCAGTGTCATTTTTAATGTAGGGCGCTGAGCTGTGAGAGGCATTGCAGCAGCAATTAAGGGGATATTTGTAGGAGTTGTGACATCCGCAGGGAGCAGTATGACTTTAGCCACTGGCGTGCCAGATGAAAGACCTAAGAGGGGGGCTGCTTGCTTAATTGCAGTCCCCAGTGGCGTCGGCGGAGGCTGATAATCTGGTGGTCGTGGCGGAGTAAAAGGTGGTGGTATTTCATATATCCGGCGGTGCAGCCGGATATATGAAAGGCATATTCAGGACTGTTTTTTGTTGTGGTTGCAACGAAGCCAAGAGGATGTTTTTGGGCGTAAGAGTTGCCATGCAGCCACGGACTTTAGCCCAGGCACTAAGGACGTGAACATTTATGCGGCCATGGCCATGAAAGTGGTCGCCAATCCTATCCCAGTCTGGAATTTCCCATGTCCCGTTGTCAGGGAGCCATGGACAATGTTCATCTATGGCCAGGATCAATGCAATTAGATCACCTTCAGGTACTTGCTGTTTATTTTCCCGAAGGAGGTGCTGCATGTCTTTTAAAAATTGTTTCTGAGGGTTGGAGAGCGCAGAACCCATGATAAAAATAGAAAAATAGCTACTCACCGGGGATCCGAAGATGAGAAGGCGCCTTGAGCCACAGCCGGGCGGGTGAGTAGCAGTGAGGACCGTCTTTGACAGCACGCGTCCTGGAAGCCGTTCAGGCAATCACACGAGGCACCATTTGTCGGGGAACCAGCCCACCAGGTGCGGAGGAAAAATGACGAGGAGTCATGGGTGAAGGTTTAAGCAAGGAGTGAGCTCTCCCTCCCAGCAGCCTTGCATGTTTATTAGCCTTGCGCACATTACATCATGTTGCATATACACGTGTAGCACTCGGGTGGAAAACAGCTAGGGTTTGCATTTCTTAGAATAACTATTCTGTACCAGGACATACTCCAGACAGCATGACAGCCGCGTAAGCTTTGCGGTTTAGGCAGCGCGACACTGACCCAGGCGTGTGGGGGGAACAAGTCAGCAGATGCTTCCTCTTGCACAATCTTGCACAAGGGTGCTATTTTTCTATTGCATCCCCACACTCAACTGTAGTTAAAATACACAAACAGTGCACATCAAGAAATAAAAAGAAAAAGTAACACATCATTTTACACCTGCCAAAGCTCTCAGACCCCCATCGTGTGCAAGTCAAGCAACATTTAAAAAAAAGAAAAGAAATAGTAACTGGGATTTATTTATTTATTTATTTACAGTACACATGTCTACTCAGACTCCCCCCCGCCCCCGTTGAATTAAATAGGATTTACTTCCAAGGAAGTCCATATAGGACTGCAGCCTATATGGGAGTAGGGAGAGAATTGAAGTATATACAGTGCTATCTTGGTTCACGAACATAATCCGTTCTGGAAGTCCATTCAACTACCGAAATGTTCAAAAACCAAGGCACAGCTTCCGATTGGCACAGGCACCCTGGAAACAATAGCCAACAGCCGCATCGGACATATGGCTTCCAAAAAATGCTTGAAAACCGGAACACTTACTTCTGGGTTTTCGGCGCTTGGGAGCCAAAATGTTTGAGTACCAAGGCGTTAGAGAACCAAGGTTCCACTGTACTCCTCGTAGCACTGAGCTGGAAACATATTACATTCATTTTGCTCAACAGATGATCAGCATGCTATTTTTCAGAATTCAGAATTCTTTTCTAAATATATGATGCAATACCAACCTAAATCTTCCTGTTGTATGAATGTTTCTTCATGGTTGTAAATAAGTGAGATTTCAGGCATGATACTTACGATAAAAAGCAGTATGTTTGCTGGGAGCAGGGCCACAGTGAGTAGATCTAGCTCTTGGCACCCATGAGTACAGTGTGAAGGCTTCCTCCCTGTAGGTGTTCGTGCTGTGTATGTGGGTGCCAGGAGCTACTTGGCGGGCATAGTGTAGGGGTCTGGCTACTTGACACACTCCTCACTCATGTATTAGATGCTGAATAGGGCTATAATTTCCATTCCATTTGTTCTACAGTTCTGTATAGTCTTACATAATTTTGTCTCCATAGGCTGATTCCAAAAGTGCGAAATCCAAAGATTCTGCAGAAATAAGAAAACGACGTCAAACAACAAAAGGGTAGGCATACTTGAAAGTTTATATCTTATTGGTAAGATAATGCAGTGCAGTGCTGGAACTTTATATACTGCCTGACTGTGAAAACAAACAAACCTCAAAGAAGTTCACAAAAAGGATACAACAATCTTTACATAGGGCCGTTTGTTAACACACATCCATGAGTATGCTTAACATATGGCTGTTACAAAAAAGTAGTGGGATTGCATGATTGGGAAGCTTTGATTTCTGTCTTTCCAGAGTAGCATTACAATAACAGCTATAAACAGTGACTTTGACTACAAGGCACTGTAAAATAAAAATGTGATTCCCCTCCCCAGTCATATTTTTTTAAATGTATAGCTTTCTGCTTTCTAATGTGCTTTTTGTCCCATACTAAGAAAATGTAATATATCAAGAGATGTGAGACTGTGGTGCATACATACTATTTTGTTTTTCCTTTGCTGTTACAGTACACAATTACACTTTTTAGCTGCTACTGAAATTTTAGATATACTTGATGGCTAAGATATTAGGGATAGATGAATCTGTCAGTTTCAGTTTCTCTTGGTTTCTCACTTTTCCAATCTTAAGTTTAGTTAGTTCAACATTTCCACTTCAGATTATTAATTATTAATTAATTAATTAATTAATTAACGACCCTCATGAAAATTCACCAGCAATTTAGTGTGCATTTCTCATTCACAAATTTGTGGGTTATTTTCACTAGCATATGCATTTGTGTGCACATTCCCCCCTAATACACACATATATTGGTTTTCCTGTGGCACAGTGGTTCAGTGTGTCTGGCAGTTAACCAGAAGGTTGGTGGTTTGAGCCCTACCAGGGACAGCTGTGGGCAGGATTCCTGCATTGCAGGGGATTGAACCAGATGACTTTCAAGGTCCCTTCCAACTCTATAGTTCTAAGATCCTATTAAATATTTTACATATTTTACTAAATATTTTTAATATAGGAATGTATAAAAATAACCTTCCATTGAATAATTGAATAATCTTGTGGCACCAAATGTATTATGGTATGAGCTTTTGTGGGCTCAAGCCCACTTTGTCAGAAGCATGAAGTGATATATTAGTTGGCAAGTATGTAAAGGAGCTACTCTCACATAGCTATGCTATCATTCACAATGTGATTTGAAAGACCTTTAAATTAATAGAAAAACTTCTATTGAGAAGAACAGACTTTAGCTCACAGCAAGGTTTTCTGGTCATGGGCAGCCCATCCTATTTTGCTGCCTGAGGTGAAAGCGGAAGGTGCTGTCACCCAGCTGAAGCTTCACTTACTGGGGTTGTGCAGTTGCAGCTTCTGTGTTCCAGTGAAATATTGTGAGGAGTCTGCGAGATCTTGGGGGAACATAAGAGCCATGGTTGCTTCTCCTTACTTCTCCACTAGCAGCAGTGGGGGGTAGGCAGCAGGCAGGGCACCCCACTGCCATGGAATAAGTGAGAAACAGCAGCGATGGCAGCAAGATCTCATGAGAGCTGCACAAGATCTTGTCAGAAGCTGCAGCTTCTCTTGATTTTTGGGCAGGGGTGGGTGGGATTCCTTCCTCCTAAGGCAGTTGCTGCAGTCCACCTCAAGAGTAGGCTGGCCCTGCGCCTGCTGTTCATCTATGATCCCATTCTTGTTTTGAAGAATATGTCAGAAATCAAAGAAACTTTATATTGGAGGGTAGTATATATGTAGGTTAAGCATGAAATATCAGAAAAATCACAAAACACAACAGGAATACATTGAATTGCAATTGGGTATAACAGAGACAATCCAGATATAGCAGCAGTTAAAAATATATATTAAATCTTGATATTAAAATATAACCTAAAATTGTCATTTAAAGCCTTAGTCATTTGAAATATTTGCTAATGATAATAATATTTTAAATATCTGCTTATAAAGTTATAGAATCTCCTTACTTGACAGTTTTCACAGAAATTTTAAACAGGTTTTTGTATTGAATCCTATCCTTCCTCTCAAACCATTCTGCATGTACTCAGAATGAACCTTCACTAAGACTGCATCTCTTGGTCACTTGTGTTTCTTATTGGCCTAAAATACACATGTGTATGGAATCCAGAGTGGTAGAGCAGATGTTTTACATGCAGAAGGTTCCAAGTTCAATCCCATCTTCAGCTGGAGTTTGGGGTGTCCCTTGCTTTAAATCCTGAAGAGCCAGTCTTTCCAGTCAGTGTAGACCATACTGAGGTGGATGGATCAATGGCCTGACTCAGTATAAGGCAGCTTCCTATGTTCCCCTTTCACACCTCCCAAGTTTAGTGGTTCACTAACTCTGATTCAGCTATATTTATAACAGCTATACTGGTAAGCAATATAAATGAAATCTCTCTGTAGAAAAGATTTATTCCAATATTACAGCCTCCAGTACAGATTACTAATATTTTTTCTGAAGCATTTTTTTCCTGGCAGCGTACCTGCCCTGAGAACTACTATTCTTTTACTTTAACTTCATCATATAGAAAGCCTGACACAGTTATTGCACATCATTGTAGCTGTGTGCTCCGAAGCGTGTTGTATTCCTTCCTGGACTGCTTTTGTGTCTATTTCATGTCATTACCTTAAAAGGCAAATTCTATGACAGCTAATATATATAAGGCAAAAACCGAAATATCTCTTCATATATTTTGCTAGCAGCCTGCTGATTCTTTGTCTTTGCCCTGAACTCTGCTTGTAACTGTTAATTATCATAAATTTATTTTATAAAATTTATACGCTGCTTGATTGTTTAAAAACCCTCAAGCAGTTTTCCTGATTTTTTCTGATTTGTGTACTTTGTGCACTTCCAAATATGGGAATACACTAACATAGATAACAGGTGAAGCCTTCTATTTGGAAGTAAGGAGGCACCAGTTCTCCTCCCTTGCACCCATGGAATGAATGCCTTGGGAGCTCAGGGAGATGGCATAATCGTACTTATGATACTCATTGGGGTTCTATTTTTCTGCCATGCTGTTTAACACCTATATGAAATTACTGAGGCAGATAGTCTGAAGATTTGAATTGTGATGCTGTCAGTATGTTACCCATAACCAGCTCTCATTCTCCGTTGCATATGAGCCCAGGGTTAGATCAGGGGAAATAAGATGAAGTTCAATGCTGTTAAGATGGAAGCTCAATTTTGGAGGATTCAGGACAGGCAAAGGAAAACTTTCACACAGTGCATAACTGTGGAATTTGCATCTACTGGAGGTAGTGATGTCCACCAACTTGCATTGCTTTAAAAGAAAATTAGATAAATCAATGAAAGATAAGATTGTTATTGGGTGCCAGCCACAACATTGCTATGTTATACCTCTGTGGTTGGAGGCAGCATCCTTCTGAATACTAGTTGCTGGAAACTAAATGAGAGGAGAATGCTTTTGCACTCAGGTCCTGCTGCAGGCTTCCCAGAGGCATCAAGCTGGCCATTATGAGACCAGTATGCTGAACTAGATGGGCCATTGGCCTGGTTATGCAGGCTCTTACTATGTTCTTAGTTACTGTTGGTAGATGTTTCAATGGTTCTGAGAAGTGGTGTTGATCATTTCTGTTGCAGTTAGTTAACAGGTTTATAGCTCAGGCCCAAGGTATAAACCTGTCCAGCATTTAAGATTAGGTATTCAGAGACCTCTCTCCAGAGAGAGAGAATTTTTAAAGTGATGCTATTCTGTTTCAGGAATACCATCCTGAGAAGTTGGGAAGTACTTTTATTATCATTGTTTCAGTACAAAGTTGTTTCCATTATATTTATCAAGCTTTTAACTGAGTTTTAGTAGTGTCCTTGCTGCTTTGTTTTCAGCAATTGATTTTATTGTGATTTGATTATGTGATTTCTTTCTGATTTCAGTCTCCTACTTGTGACTGTTGTTTCTGTATGTGTGTTTTAATGTGGCCACCATTTTAAAAAAAGTAGTATTAACTTTCCCCCCTTTTCGATTATCTATTGCTTTGGAAAGTATTAATGGAAAAGCAACTTATAAACATGTAAAATAAATAGTTATCACAGCTATCACAGTTCAAGGACACATTCCAGCCAGTCAAAAGCAGTTGAGGAGAGCATGGAGTAAGGCCACTGAGAAGTGTGGCCTAGAAGGAGGCATGATCTCAGGAAAGTCCTGAAGATCAGGTAGAAAGGCTTGGAGGGCTGCATTTAGCCCCTGGGCCTAAGGTTCCCAGCCCCTGATGTTCAGCTTACTACTTACAAAGGTAAAAAAGGATGAAGTTAATCTGAACTACGAAACAGTGAGATAAAGGACGGAGTCAAATATTCAGTTATCATATTTACAGGGTTAATTTTCCTTACACATATGAGGTAAATCTGTGCTGCTACCATGAATATTAAGATTAATGTATGGCACGTATACAATGTTACAGTTTCCAGAGAGGTAGCCATGCCAGGTTGTGGAAGTAAAAATCCACCCTTTAATTTATCATGTATAAACTGTTGAGGACTACAGCTCATCTCATCAGGTGCAGGCCTGTTATCCTGCGTTGTCAGTATTATTACACATAGGATTCTTTTTGGAAGGTGGAGGGTTTGCAAACAGTGCTTATCCAAATCTACTGTCAGTTTTAACACAATTTTTAGGAATTATAAATACGTAACTGTTAAAGAGCACTGACAGAACTTTTTATTAAAATTAATCCCGGGTTGCTCTTTAGGTCTTAAAAGAATTCCTGAAAATCTTTGAAGAATCTTCCCCCAATTCCACGAGGAGTGAAATAAAACCAAAACAAGGATGCTGGGTCTTGCTGCTGAATAAATAAGACGGTTTGAGCTTCAATATGTTCTGCAATCTTATTAAACTTCAAGGAAAAACACCAATAGAAAAGTTTTGATGCCCACCTTAGCCACTTGTCCTTTAGTCTTCGTCTGTTAGTTCATTCATACGTATTGGCCACATTCCTCAAATTTAAGTGCCCCAAATGGCTTATGTAACTCCAATACAAAATAACAAAAGTCAGATGTAAAGCATTTAGCACGATTGTGAAGACAAAAGGTAGTGCTTTTTTCTGGGCGGACACAGGGGACGCATACCCCTAAATATTTTATGAATCTAAGTTTTGCCTCATTGAGGGGCAGTATTTCAATATGAGTAGGAAAATGAGAGTACCCCTAAACATTTTTTAGGAAAAAAGCACTGCAAAAGGGTAACAGAAAATGAATTCCAAGGTAACCATGGGTCTGATCTTGAGTGGCGCCCAGGACCTGCTGCGAGATGTAAGTGTCATTGAGCCAATTGGGAACAGTGACTATAATGCTATTAAATTAAATATACCTATACAGTCAAGAAAATCCAACATGGTCAGGCTGATTTCGAAGGAGGAAACTTCCCCCAGATAAGATTTGTAAAAAGGAAGCTGAGAGGAAAAGTCAAGAGGGTCAAATCACTGCAGTGACACTGCAGATCAGTCAAGGTACCACAAGGGCCAATAAGATGCCAGCATGAATATTGAGCAGAGTCAAAGAAGCTATTGTAGACAAGAAGGATTCTTTCCAAAAGTGGAAGTGTTGTCCAAATGAAGACAACAAAAAGGAACACAAACTTTGACAAGTTTGTAAGCGAGAGTAAGGGATGCTAAAAATGAATTTGAGGAACACTTTGCTCAAAACATTAAGACCAACAATAAGTTCTTTAAATATATTGGTAGCAGGAAACCATCTAGGTAGGCGCTTGGGCCTTTGGATGACCAGGGAGTCATAGGTGTGCAAAAGGAGGATAAGTAGATTGTGAACAATTGAATGAATTTGTGTCATCTGTCTTCATGACAGAAGATATAGGCAGATCTCAGTGCCTGAACTAACTTTTGTGGGAGGTGAGCCTGGGGAAATTAAGGCATATAGTGGTAATGAGAGATGAAGTTTTGGGCATAATAGACAATGTGAGTAATATTATTTTTTTTTTGTAGAGTCAGCAGCCATCCTCTACCCATCCATCCACTTTTGGTGAATTCTCTCAGATGTTTTACAGTATTGGGCAACTTCTGCTCTGGCAATCACAAGTTACAGTAGTACTTAGTCTAGGCCTCAGATCCAAGACTGGTGAACTGGACTACTTGATCTTAAAGGATGGCATTGATATAGTGGACATAACAGAAACCTGGTGGAATGGAGAGAACAAATGGGACATATTTTTTTCTGGATATAAACTCTACAGGAGAGAGGGAAATACATACTGAAGATGGTGTATCTCTGTATGTCAAAGAGCATTGAGTCCAGCAAGATAAAAATCCCCAAAGGGGCAGACTCCTGCACAGAATTTTGTGTGTAGTGGAACTGGGCACATGAAGAATTCAGTGCTAGGAATGTGCTATTGTTCCCCTCATTCAAATGCTCAGGGAGATATTGAGATGAGGAATCAAATCAAGGAAGCATTGTAAAGAGTAAATGTTGTAGTTATGGGTGACTTCAACTACCCTCACATAGGCTGGCTGCATATGTGTTCCATTCATGACAAAAAGGTAGAATTTCTAGATACCATAAATGACTGTGTCCTAGAAAAGTCATGGAAACAACCAGAGGGGTTATTGACCCTGGACCCGGGTCAAAGACCCACTTTGGCACCCCATCCCTGGATGCGTGTTTGCGTACATACACATACAAACAAACACCTCAACAAATTTATTCATAAAAGGTAAAAAAAGTAGACAATATATTATTTGAATGCAAAGGAATCCTAAGAAGTATTATGACTGTATGACCAAAGGGAAAATGAGCATCCCTTCCAGTAAAAGCAAATTGTGCAGCAATTGTTTATTTGAGTTCAGGTTTTGAATTGGATTTATTTGGCCACAGGATCATTAAAAGACTGCATTTCCATAAGATCAGCCAAGACCCTCTGGTTTCCTTTTAAAATGCTTTTCTCTCTCTCTTTGAGGCTTTTTGTCACCCACCCCTCTTCTTGGTTCTGAGCAAACCCTTTCAATGAGTTTTGACGTGTAAATTTACTCCCAAATAAGCTTTAACAGGGACGCGGGTGGCATTGTGTGTTAAACCACAGAGCCTAGGGCTTGCTGATCAGAAGGTCGGCGGTTCGAATCCTTGCGACAGGGTGAGCTCCCATTGCTTGGTCCCAGCTCCTGCCAACCTAGCAGTTTGAAAGCACGTCAAAGTGCAAGTAGATAAATAGGTACCGCTCCAGTGGGAAGGTAAATGGCATTTCCATGCGCTGCTCTGGTTCTCCAGAAGCGGCTTAGTCATGCTGGCCACATGACCCGGAAACTGTACGCCGGCTCCCTCGGCCAATAAAGCGAGATGAGCGCCACAACCCCAGAGTCGTCCACAACTGGACCTAATGGTCAGGGGTCCCTTTACCTTTATGCTTTAACAAGATTCCTTTCAATTTTATTTTTATTTGATTACTCATTTTAGGAAATGATAATTTTGTAGTCATTTTAGGTTCCATATATAGTGAAGAAATGCTTTTTGTGAATCTAAAGTAGAAAGTGCCCTTCCATTACAATCCTAATGCAGAGCTTGTCAGGGAAATGCCTCAGGCACGAAAAATGCTCACATACTCCTTACTTTCCTATATGTAGATCATGTATAGTCTGTAAAATGACTCATCTTTAGCTATTTAAACTCATTAAAAGTTCTGAAGGAGTCATAGAATCATAGAATTGTAGAGTTGGAAGGGACCTCAAGAGTCATCTAGTCCAACTGTTTCTCTTCCTCAGCTTCCTGCCCCTCCCTCCACCCCTCCAGAATTTCTTTCTCACACAGTAGCAAACCCACAGAGGATCCTATTTAATCCAAGTTCCTAAGGCTGCTTGAAGTGTAGCAAGACCAGCACCTGGAACCCTAATGCTCTGTATTCTGACTTTTGAATATTTGTTGTAAACAGCTTTGGGCATAGCTCACTGTGACAAGGTGGCATCTAAATAAACTCAGTCAATGAGAGGTAGAGTTGATATGAAATGGCAAACTGGAGAAACGGTAGTACCCAAAATGTGTATTAGATGCATATAAACATGAGTTCCTATTGTCCAGTGGTAATTGCCAGAATCCAGCTTTGGCATTTAGAGTGGGGAAGTATTTTGCTCCTGCTACATTTTTAAAAAATGTGCTGTCTAATTGGGAGGGAGAAATGTTCCCATCTAATGTACTTTTAAAGCTGATTTGGCTCCAGACATAACCCAAGTGATGCATCTTCCTTCTCTATTAGTACATAAATAATGAACTGCTTTTGAGGGATTTTCTACTTTTTCAATTATTTTTCAAAACTCCAGCCATTTGAATTTTTGCCTAAATATCTGTTAAGGAACTTTGCAAGGGATTCCACTGCTTTATTTGGCTTTATTACTTACATTTTATACCCTGTGTCTACCTTGCATATACTCTCAAAGAAATCAAGCTATTTTGTATCAATGTGCGGACCTTTTGCCTTGCTTACTAGATCGTCTTTTAGTTTAGTCCAGAGCATGCCACATTTATGGTCCTAGAACTGACTCTGTGTTTTCCTATGGTATCACAAATAGAATGATAGCGGCTTCATTTTAGGATATAATCTCCAACTCACAGACATCTCTGTGTGGGATTGTTACCCCATTGTAAGCCTCATTTTTAAATAACCACGCCAGTTAAAAAGATAATAAACAATTTTGCTCAAAGATCACATTTACCTGAGTTCAAGTATCCAATTTGTATTGCACCACAGTTTCACCGTAATATTCTCTGTGACGTAGCTGAGAGAGCTGAGTGGAGAGACAAACATCACTGGAATAAATACTGTTGTTGTGAACTGAATCACTTTCATTAAATGAAAGAAATGACCACCAATTATATATATTTTGTGAGTGGGGAGGTGCCTGCACATTTATTTATTATACATCTGTTAAAACAAAGAACATTGTTAGCTCTTCAGCTTATTCTTTCACAATATACAACTCTGTGCCCTTGTTCTCACATCGCAATAAGCCAAGTCTTGGCTTAGCATGAATGTGAAAATGTGTAGGCTGCAAGAAAGGAATTGGCAGCCACTTTGCTACACCCTGGTCTTTTTTGCTACCACACTGCACTGAGCTGAATTAAGGTTTGGCTTGGCCTGTCATTCATACCTGAGCTTGTAGTTAAGCTCTTTCTCTCCAGACTAACCACCAGATGTAACCAAGGTTTGTTCTTGGTTACAACTAATGGTTGGTCTGGACAGAACTGAACCATGAGCCTTTGTTTGGATGACTGGTTAAGCGAAATCTTGGCTTAGCTTGGCATGCCAGCAAAAAAGGACTGTGGAGGAGAAGAATGACAGCAAACTCTTTTCCAGGACACTGCACAGTCACTCAAAGGCAAGGTTTGTTTTAGCATGATATGTGGACCAGGCCTGTAGTTGACGAATAAAGACATACAAGTTTACTGGTTCCATTTAACTTTATTTGGGTGGCGGCAGAGGGGAATAAGTAACAGCTGTTTTTAAGCTTTCTTAGCTGACAATCCCTATGTTTTAAATCTTAAAGTGCGGAGAAAAAAACATATGGCAGTCCTGTTTCAGAACCCTCACCATCGCCTCCAATTGAAGAAAAGCAGTTGCCTGCTTTAACAAAAGTTGTGGAAGAAACTGTGTCAGGAACCTTAGATAAGTCTCCTGAGGAAGTGCTTCCACCTGACTTAAAAAAAAGAAAAACCACCTCTCCTGAACTTAATGTCCCAGAAGAGACAAGAAGTTTGCCCACCAGTGAGCAGGAAGCTTCATCGCTTCTTTCAGAAATCGAAATGGAAGATGCAGCTCAACCTAAGACAATTATGAGAGATACTAAAAGGGTATCAGCAGCTATCAGTCCAGAACAGGTACAAACAGCTGCTAGTACAGCAAATGAGAAGAATACTTGATGTCAAAGAGGACGTGGTGTAGTATTATTATTTACTGAAATAATTTAATATAGTTGGCTATATTCATATATTGGTAAAAATAGCTATATATGAGCAGCAGATACTGTTATTATGTACATAAAATATTAGAATATAAACAATCCATTTAATTATAGTTCTGAGAATATTACATGTTATCATTTCAGAATGCCTGTGTACTAATGGAATGTTAATACATTCATGTTTATTATTTGATAATTGAAACAACGGTAAGATCTTAAATCTGTGAAATACCGATGACTGATTAGAAATTATAGAAAAACATTCATATCACCAGACATTAAAACACATAATGAAAAGTGCACATGAATCGGTGAGTGTTGAGTAAATTAGCAATGAGACACTAATAGTCCAGTCCAAACCCAAGATTCTCCAGGATTAGAGAGTTTGGATCTGGGTCTGCTGGGACTATGCTGGAGTTAGGTTCCTCACTCCAGCTCAGCCAGGACTCAGTTGATGTAAGTTATGTTGGTGTAAGTCCCCCAAAAGTTGTGGGACATGCAAACAAAGACTTAAAGCTATTGCAAATTCCTCTCAACTTGCTCATGTGACCTGGTAACCTGTTGAAATGACATTGGCAAAAAGGGGACGTCAAATTCTTCCATAGAAGTCACTGGAGGGGGCCCAATCTCCAAAACTCACCCCAACACTCACCTACTGGTTAAACCCAAACTTAGGTTTGCCATACATTGAAGAGCAAAAAAGAGGACAGCCCGAGCCACTGCCAGCCCAAGCTGGGGAAAGAGGCATGTGGGGGCACCCACACACCTTTCCCAGCTCAGGCTGGCAGTGGCCATGACGTGCAGAGCAGCCTGCACCCAAGCCACCCAAGCCAGAGCTAACCTCCCCCCCCAAAACTTGAACATTTTCTTTTAAATGTAAAAATCTGCCCGGATGGGCATGTTGGCCTCCAGAAAGAGTACAGGTTTTTCTGGACGCATGGCAACCCTACCCAAACTGAGAGTGCTCTCTGAAATAGATGTAACAACAATCCCTTCTTCTCATAAAATTAACATATCTCAGAGGCATTCCAAGAAAGTAGTAAAATGGGATGTTTTCTCCTTTCTATTTCCCCCCATTGTTTTCCATAGGCTTCCACTTTACAAAAAGAAATCCCACAAACGTACATGGATTCTTCAGGACTTGAAGGTAATTCTTCTCTTCTGTAATTAAAAATAATAATGGTTAAGGCATGCAATAACATTATATCGGGAATTTTTGGAGAACAGGAGAATTTGTGTAGAAAAAAATATTTTGGTACAGGCATTCCTAAATTAGTTTTTATAAAGTTTAATTTATATAGGACATTTTATACCACCCATCATAGTATATATCCCAGGATGGTACATAGCTGTGCTACAGCTCAAACCTAGGCATGTTTACTCAGAGATAAATTCTACTGTGCTAGTTCCAGTGCAAACAGGATCTTAGTGTTTCATTTGTTATTCCGTTTAGAATTTTGTAACTTTATACAAGTGGTGCCTGAATTTATTTTCCTGTCCTCTTCCGTCCTCTGCAGTCATGTCTTTTAGATTATGTGTACATTTACAGACTACTTATACTGCAGCTCCTATGTAAAACACTCAGGGAATCTTTTTAGCTGAAGAGTGGGATAAAATAATGCTTTTTTTTTTAAAAAAAAACCCTTTTAAATGAGATTCTGCAGGACAATGGAACTTCTCCCCTCCTTCATTTGCACCATCTTCAAATCTGCTCTGGAGGTTAGGAGAACCCCCAGAACAGTGTGTGAGGAGAGGGGAGATAATACTGCCAGGCAAGCTATGTTGAATACAATCCCTTATGTTTCTGAATGCATGGATAACACTGTTTTATTAGAAACTGTAACTGTTCCTGCCCTGTAGAGACATAATATTGCCAATATTTCTCCTTGCCCTTACATACACAACAACAAAACCCCTTTGTTTTACTTGATAGAGGGTGGAACTAAGAATTTGATTAATAAAAAAATGGATCAGCTTGCAAACAATTTGGCAGAGCTGGAAGGAGTTCCTGAAGCAGAAACTTTAGCCAAACTTTTGCTAGAGCCTAGCAAAGGCATGGGTAAGTACATTCAGATTCCTGAGAATTTAAGGGTACAGTATGTGCTTGTACAGATTCAGGCTGTAGATTCAGGCTTGTAGACATCGCTGGAGGTCTGCAAATTTATTAGGCTATATCTAAAGGATTAAGTGGGAGTCAGAAGGCATCAGGTACATTACATTCTTTCATCTGCACACAGAACCATGAAATTAGACCTGTGGTTCCAAGTTCTGGAGGGCCCAGGAGTGCATTTGGAAATGTAAGAAACTGTTGTAGGCATCTCAACATACAAATTTCACAGAAGGAAAATTGGCAATGCTCAGGTGTTCTCCAAGCAAACAAAACACAGACAAAATAAAAGGCAATGCCTTGCAAAAAAACCCAAAACAAAACCGAACCCCCCCACCTCCTAACCAAACAATCAACAAAATAATATAGCTTCAGTTTTTTAAAAAATAATACAGGGGTCTTTGGTGGATTGAAAGGAGGATGCACCACATTGGGCGCCTTAGGATTAGAATGTGGCCCTGATATAGCTGACCATTTTGATAACATTTGGTGTATTTTTAAAAAAAATATTAGTTGTGTATTCCTACAGTAAAGGCCAAGATCCATAGCTGGGTTATTATTCCCATCCACTCTAGTAGGCAAGGCCAAAGTTCACAGTTTAGTGGTGTGGAAGGCCCCCCTTCTAGTTCTGGTTTTGCCTAGCTCCAGACATCAGGGATTCAGTTTCTGTCTTCTGTGTTGTTGTTTTTTTTGCAGCTCCCCTCCACTTTCTTAATATCTGTACATTTTCTTGTGTATCCTGTCTTTCCTTTTGCTCAGCATTAGAAAGCAGCAGGGGTCAGGAAGAGCTTGTTCCCCATGCTATGGGAAGGTGACAGCCCCAGCCAGGACTGTTGCTGGATTTCTCAGAAGATGTTACATCTAGGGCACACAAAAATGGAGGATATCCCTTCCAGTGCCCAGTGCCAAATGGCCCCAACCCACTCATAGCAATGGTAACATCCCTCTCATCGCTGTAGAGCCAACTTCCCTGAATAACCACCCTGAAGAGTAGTAGTCTTCACAATGCTAGGCACCATGGAATCAAACAGGTGTTCATCAAAGATCTAGGACTAGTGACAATGATGCAGTGTCTGATGCATTTCTGGATGCATTACAATGAATCCACTACAATGGATCCAGGTCGATGATGCCCATTACTATAATACTCTGTAATATATGGTTACCACAGTGGGAGGTAGATCCAGGTTGCCAGGTCAGACCAACAAGTCCTCCTCCACTGTAGAAGAATTTACTTACTGTGAAGGTGGCTGTTTTACAGTGAATGGAGGGCATGCTATTCACCCAACTGAGATTATGGCTAGCTACGGAATGATTAGCACAGTGATAATTCAGTATGCTAGTTAGTTTGCTGACCAAAGGCATATGGTATGTTTAGTTAAAGTGCCATTTCATCATAATTTAAGGAGATACAAAAATGAGATGCATCCGTCTGATCTCTTTATATGAGTTCTGTCTGCAAAAGTTGGATATATGTATATGTGGGTATTGCACAAGCAATATGATTATTGTAAAGAGAGATTTCATTAGAAAAAATTAAGTTGCAAGATTCAGTAATGTGCAAATATAATGTAAATAAAGCAAGCTTTTACATATTTCTCCCTACAAACTTTAGATAGTATAGCCTTCTGTAACTGTCTCTGTCTTATTTGCAACAGATATGGATGTCACTATAGCAACTGGTATGGGAAGGGTTAAGAATGCCTGTTTTCTAAGACTTGTTTTATAATTATATAATTAGCCGATCACAAAAGAAGTAGTACTTCATTCTGTCACATTTCCTAATTATTCTGTAACTTGCTTTTGCCAACAAAATAGAATTATTATCAGATGAACAAAAACTTCAGTTACTAAATCAGCTGATACCTGCAGAAGGACTCCAACAACTTGGTAAGTGGAAACCCAGTAATGTAAGGAGCTAATGATTGATTGACAGTTTTTTTAAAAAAATAATAATTTCATTTATTGATATTATTTATTAAATGTATATACTGCCCTTCATCTATAGATCTCAGGGCAGTTCACAGCATAAAAATACAATATAAAGAACACAAAGCACATAAGAATAAAAACTAATCAATAATACCCTCTCCTACAACACATTTAAAAGGGTATCAGATGTTAATGAGCCAAAGGCCTGGTTGTATTTTTATTTGTATTTTATTTTATCACTGTGCTGGATTCACACTTATTTTAAGCACCTTAAGATTGTCATTATTTTGTGGGAGGGGTGTAATTGTATACTGGATGTTTAGGTTTGCACAATTAAGCAGATTAAAGCTCTCTGTCACAGCGGTGCAACAAATCCACTTTTAAACAATCTTTTTTAAAAAAAAACAGTCAATAACAACAATTATTATTTTATTACTTATTATTTATTGAATTTATAAATTTGTTGAATTTAACAACAACAACAAATTAATTACTATACTGCTATTCATCCAAAGATCATAGGGTAGGTTATAATAGAAAAAACACACAAAAATATATACCATAATGGCAAACAGAAACAATAACCCCCGCCCCCTGTTTAAAAGACCATAGATTAATTAGTCAAAGGCCAGTTGATGGAGAAAACTTTTCACCTGGCACCTAAAGTTATATAACAAATGCACCAGGTGAACCTCCCTAGGGAGAGCATTTCACAAGCAGAGTCACTCTAGAAAAGGCTCGTTCTCGAGTTGCTGTGCTCAGGACCTCTTGTGGAGGAGGCACACATAGAAGGGCCTCAGATGATGATTGCAGAGTCTGGGTCAATTCATTGGGGAGAGGCAGTCTTTAAAGTATAGGTTTTGATCTATAAAGCCTTAAATGGCTCAGGAGCACAATACCTCAAGGACTGTCTCTTCGCATATGAACTGACCTGGATCCTGCAATCATCATGTGAGAAAATGGTACTTTCGTGAGGGTGGGCTACCTACAGTAGGCACTCCTTGGTTCCCCCACTTGTGGCCAGACTTGCAACTGGCCATACTTATAATTGTGTGTGGAAGGCTTTCAAAGAATACATTGATATATAAACAGCTTTCTCTTTCTCTTTCCATTTTCTTTTAAATAACTGTGTGTAAAATGAATGCTACTCGAGGGGGTAATTTTACCTTCAGAAGCTATTTTTCAGCAGGGAGAATAAGCTGCAAAGGGAAAGGTGGGGAACTGGAAAAGACCTGATAATGCACATAGGACGCCACATGCAGTACTTTGGGTGCTAACAAATACAAACAATACTAAAATACAAGTCTTGCCAACCTGACATCCTAGGCTACATACCACATGTCAGCCATGTTTGCTAAATCCCCCATTTTTGAAAATTACAGTGGTTCCATTTCCCCCTCCTCCAAGGATGTGATAAACCAGAATATATAAATTGCATTCTGCGTATTGTTTGGGCAGGTTTGGTAAGTCCACTAAAATACAGTAATTGGAAGTGTGGGGAGAACATTTTTCCTATATTACACAAAACCTTTTACTACATGTAGGTAAACCAGAAGAAGAGCAAACAGAACAGACAAGGCAGCTACTGTCAAATGTAGTATCAACTCTCCAGCTTCTACAGCAAGCACATGTTCCTGAAGATGGCTTATCAGGTAGATTCTACAAGCTACATACAGCAAATAAATGTTTAGCTTAGGGCAGACTAATGGCTCAGTGGTGTCAAAGAATATAATGATAGAATGGTGACTCCAGAATTTGCATGCATAAAATGCTTAGTATTGTTATAGGATTGGAGGGTTAGATGATGCTTGTGGGTCCCAATCATGCCTTTGGTCTTGTAACTATAAGATTGTAATCTACAGTAGAAGGAACTGCTGAGCTGCCCAGTTTCTTTTTTAAGTTAGTGGCCCTAGCTGGGCCTGTAAACACCTTTTTTTACATGTCTAAAGAGTTGGTCAAGAACACATGAATTGCTATAGAGACAAATGACTGGTGGTGCTTTCAGGAGAGGGTAAGGTTCCTCCCCACTCATCTGGCTGGTTGTCATGCTAGGGGTAGGAGAATAATAGGCCAAGAACTAGTCTTTATTTTAGTCTCATCTGAAGGTGGGAGCTTGAAATGCACAGCGGATTGACTTGTATGCTGGAACCAAATCTATGCCTTTGTGGGTCCCCCCTTCAGAAGCCTAATGGGAAAGCAATATCTGTTATAGCGTTAATGCTATTAGTCCAATCTTATTCTCAGATTGTATATATGTGGAAATAAAACCATATATCCTAGATACCACAGTTTCCAATAGCTTCATTCCAAAGAATTGGAACCCTGGATATTGCTGGCACTTCTAGAGTCTCTCACCACTCAGCAACATGCATGAATATTCTCATTACTGTGGTTAAATAAGCTGTAAAACTTTATTTCTTCCACAGAGGAAGAAATGAATGAGATGACAGAGAAAAGAAGAGCCTTACTTGCAAATCTGGACACTAATCTTAAGGTTCTTCAACCAGCAGAAGCTGTTAGACCAGGGCAACAAGACATTGGTGAGTATCAAAACCTATTACCTTGATTATAAAACATACTCAAAAATCTCCTAAATGAAAATTATTACTATTGATATTAATTAATAACTTTTAATCCAGTTGGAAAAGCCTGTTGAAGACATAAAACTGCATGTTGGAAACAGTTTTGGTGCAAGACACTGTTAAGCATGTGAACTTAAACTAACAATTGATCCTAAATATATAAATAAATAAAAAGCTAGGGTGTGTGCTCACAAAAAGCTTTATGCCACCTAGGATCATACACCACACCTCCCAAAGAGTGTCCTCTACATGATGGCTTAAATTTGCAGCCAGACCAATCTTTTTTAAGGAATGCAAACAATGTTGAGTATTTTGGCTGGCCAATTCCTTATTTTGGGGTGCACTGGGTGGACTGGGTGTCCTCAACATAAAGTTTACACGAAAGCTTATACCAAGAACAAACTTACCGGTAGTTGGTCTCTAAGGTGCTACTGGACAATTTTATATATATATATATATATATATATATATAAAATTGTCCAGTAGCACCTTAGAGACCAACTACCGGTAAGTTTGTTCTTGGTATAAGCTTTCGTGTATATATATATATAATTGTCCAGTAGCACCTTATATATATAGACTGTGAGGTGAGTGAGGTTGAGAGACTTCAGGGAAGTGTGACTAGCCCAAAGTCACCCAGCAGCTGCATGTGGAGGAGCAGGGAAGCGAACCCGGTTCACCAGATTACGAGTCCACCGCTCTTAACCACTACACCACGCTGGCTCTGTATATACTATAAGGTGTATAGTAATTTGATACACTTCAGTATAGATGAAATTCAGTGAATAATGGCATTAGATGACTCAAAACATAGTGGCATACTTTGTAGTAGCGGTTTCTGGGATGGTGAAGGCAGGGCGACATTGCACACCAGACTTCAAAAAGGCTAGTGTCACTGCTGCTTACCAAGAGGGCAAGGGGCAAGGCGCAAGAGCCTCAGATGCTCCTGCTGCCCGTGTGTGCCCATGCTGCATTAAGTTCCCTGTGCCTCAGTCCTCCTCCTCCCTTTTGGTAAGCAGCAGCAACATTTGCTGTTTTGAAGCTAGGTGCACAAAGCTGCCATGACCCACTGATTGCTACTGATAGGGCAGGGAAATACCCCTATTTGAGATCCTGAAGAGTCACTACTAGTCGCAGTTGGCAATACTGGATGGGCCAATGTTCTAATATCAGGGAATTTCATGGTCATGTGTTGCTTTTAGATAATGAAATTAACATGCTGACAGAAAAAGGAAGCCATTTGCGTGCAAGCTTGGAATCAAATATGAGAGATTTGGAAGAAGCTCAAGCTCTCGCAGCTACCCAGCCATCAGAAATGAGTGGTAAGTACTGTCAGGTAATTATGTTTTCTTTACATGTAACACCCTATAATTTTTGCCCCAGTTTTCTTTTGCCTTCTTTTGCCTTCTCCCATTCTGAACTTTGTCAACCTGGACTAGGTTTCTAAGGGCCTGGTGTAATGTGTGTCTGTGGGAACCACTAGAATGACAATTACTCATGGTGGGTGACTTGTTGCTGCTATTGTCATTAGGGATTAAAGGGCTCTGCCCTTAAGAATACTGTATAATCAAAGACAAGACATTAGGAAGGAAAGTAAAAGAGAGGAGGGTCAGTTGGCAGAGGGAAAAGGTATTTAGCGGATCCAAAAACTGGTGGGTGGTCCATCCTTGTTGCTGGGCAGAGACTAGCTAATAATTAGAACTCATTTTAGCAGTTTGTGAGTGCTTTCCTAAGCAAATAATTATGGCGAGGAAAGTGATAATGGGGGAAGGAAATTCATGTGTGTTTTAGAAACCGGGTGAATTTAAAGAGAGTTATATCAATTAGTCAATGAGAGAAATCATAAACACATCCATTTGTATGTGTGACCAAATGATTACATATACAGTGGTACCTCGGGTTACAGACACTTAAGGTTATAGATGCTTCAGGTTACAGACTCCGCTAACCCAGAAATAGTACCTCGGGTTAAGAACTTTGCTTCAGGATGAGAACAGAAATCGCATGGCGGCAGCGCGGCAGCAGCGGGAGGCCCCATTAAAGTGGTACCTCAGGTTAAGAACAGTTTCAGGTTAAGAATGGACCTCCAGAACGAATTACGTTCTTAACCAGAGGTAACACTGTATAAGCATCATTTAGCAAGAGATCCAAAGACCAATTAAAAGTGGCAGTTTAGGCCTCAGAACTAAACCCCAAGTTTCTTCACCATAGAACATGATTGTTTATAGAAAGGTTTCCTTGTATATAATTCAAGTTACCTTTTTGTGTAATACATTGTTACATGCCACTCCAATCTCTGCCAAATAGCTGCATGAGATTCCAGGGGTACTAGGCACTCATCCAGGGTAGCACGTCAGTTGGGAAATCAAGGTACAGCAGAGACTAGTGTATTTAAGAAATATGGTTTAAAGGTTAAGGTAAAGGTACCTCTGACCATTAGGTCCAGTCGCGGATGACTCTGGGGTTGACCGCTAATTTCACTCTATAGGCCGAGGGAGCCGGCGTTTGTCTGCAGACAGCTTCTGGGTCATGTGGCCAGCATGACTAAGCTGCTTCTGGTGAACTAGAGCAGTGCACAGAAACACCATTTACCTTCCCGCCAGAGCGATACCTATTTATCTACTTGCACCTGACGTGCTTTTGAACTGCTAGGTGGGCAGGAGCTGGGACTGAACAACGGGAGCTCATCCCGTCGCGGGAATTCGAACTGCCAACCTTCCGATCGGCAAGCCCTAGGCTCTGTGGTTTATTGTACACATATTTACACCCACCTGCGTCTACTTTTTCTACAGAGAACAAAGTGAAGGAGTTACTACAACAAAGAGAACTGTTGACTGCAGATTTAGAGCAGAATATGCAGGACCTGCAAACTACAAAAGCTCTTGCAGCTGTCTTGGAAGAAAAAGCTAAGCCTGGTAAATGCAGAATAATTGGGATAGGTACAGAAAGATCACATAGGCATGTGACACAGGGCCTGTTGTTATAGGGGTAAAACTTATTTTTTTCAATTTTTTTCAGTGAGGGATCTTAAAAATATGTTTTGGGGTGTGAGGAATTTGAATCTGCTGTTTTTGTGACTGGATAGCTTTTAGCTTGGTAAGTCTTCATTTGATGAAGACACACATAAACTACTTTAGGAAAACCAAAGAATTTTAATTCTACCTTCTGAAATAATAATATAATGTAATAATAACTGCAAGTACTTGGCAATCATTTTTAATGATCTCTGTGCAGTTTTACACATATTTTACTTACTAAGCAAAGCTAAATTATATTAATTTAACCAAAATATATTTTGAATTCCCAAGTCACGTTACAACTTATTAGCACATTTTTGAAACTTGAAAGTTTAAAAATTCAACATCCCCTAATGTGACAGAGTGTTTATACATACATCAGCAATACTTGTCATTAGTCATCTAGCAGTTAACCCTCTATGAAATGAGGTAAAGAAAAAGCACAGGTCTGGACATTTGTAGACATATAACAGAACAAGGGTTTTAAGATGTTTCAATGAAGTGATGGTGATTGTTTCAGTAGATACAACTTTTGAAACCTAAAACAAATTGTTAGTAAATAATAGCAGGTGGACATAGGCACGGGGTGAAATGGAGAACTATATGTGGCTGTGTATATGCCATACATTTAAAACACGTTCAAAGCATGCTTCTTTCCTACCCACTCGCAATCGTAGAAACTGCCAACACTACTTCCTTTTTAGTTTGTGGGGAGTCGTATCCAATGGAATGGGTGTTCCTTACATTTCAGATACTTAGCAATTAAGAGATTTTATTATAGAAATTTCCAGAGCCAAGGTATGGGGAAGTAGGCAGGTGTTTTTTCTCTTTACTGACTCAGTACTTTCTGATTGGCGAATCCAGAAAACTGAGGGAGTCCGTCCTACTTCCCACAAATCTTTGCTCCCGTCTAGTTTCTAGCAACAGAGTGAACAGCGATTCCATTGGATACAACAGCCCACTCTCAAAACTACACTTTAGGTCAGACCAATTATTCTTTCTTTGGATTGTAGCTCTGTAAGGGGAAGACTTTAGTTCCTAGGATTCTTAGGGAGTGAGGGAAGGAACGTTTTGACTTTCTTCTTACATTTTTCACTTTGCAGAGAAGGGAATTGATGAACTCTCAAAAGAAAGAAAAGTTTTGCTTGCAAGTTTGAAATCAAATATGAAGGAGTTAGAAGAAGCAGAAACTCTTGCAGCTGCCCAACCAGGAAGTGTGAGTGGTAAGTACAATCTCCACATAAAACCCATTTTGAAGGTTGAAACACATTCTAATATTTTAAACATTTGATGTGATTTCATCATTTAATTCTATTTTACAAAAATAAATAAATCATTGCTGCTTGCTTTATGAGCTTAGGACAAGCAAGTGGATATACATATGACTCACTGATAATACATAGCTGTTTGTTGACACATTTACTTAAAGAAGATTATTAGCAAAAATGTACTATTTAGTTTGAAATATATATCTTACACTAAATGTACTAAGTGTTTGTGTATCCACAGATAAAAAGATAAAGGAGCTTAAAGAACAAAGAAAGGTACTAGCTGCACATCTAGAAGCAAATCAACAGGATCTGCAAATGGCGCAAGCTTCTGCTCCAGAACTTGCTGAAGCAAGCAAACTTCAGAGTAAGTGCATTCACTGTATGTACGCTCTGTTATCATTAGACTGGTAACCGATGAAAATTCATGTTCTCCACTATTAAGCCCTCCCACAAACCCAACTTTCAAAATGCAGAATTCAATCCAGGTAAATAACATGAGCAATGTATCTTTAAAATATATATATACAGTATTCCTTGAAATTTCCTCGAGTCAGTCCAAATGGATTTACTGGCTTGAAGAAATCCTTCCCTATGATGAAGTCCATGATTTCAAGAGATCTTTTTTCTTTTTTTAAGGAAACTCCCAAAAGAGGACACATTTTTCAACTTCAGCTTTATTTGTTTGTTTGTTTAATCTTCCTCTTTCTGGGGTTGGCTAGGCACCAGGCGGCAGGCATATTTCAGTTCTGCACAGCTGGGCTCTCCCAAAGGGAGAGATTTTAGATTTAGATTTGCAGAGTTGGAATGTACCCTTAGGATCATCTAGTCCAACCCCCTGCAATGCAAGAATCTTTCCCCAACACATGGGACTCAAACCTACAACCCTGAGATTAAGAGTCTCATGCTGAGCTATCCTGAGAGAGAGAGAGACAGAGAGCACTCAGAGGTGGCTGTGGCTGCCGGCCCCTAGCCGACGGAGTGCGCTGTCCCATTTTACTGGGAGGCAACAGCCTTACATTCTTCGCCTCCTTCCCTGGCTGCAGCTGCCCTCGCCCACCCATGCATGCCCAGACTGTCAGCTCTGAACCTCCAGACATCTTTTAAAATTCAAAAATTCTCATCAGATGCCGTTTTAGGCATCCAATTTCCGAATATGTCCAGAATTTTCCGGACGTAAGACAAGCCCAAACTTGCTGAACGAGGGTGGGTGGTGTTGGTATCTCCTCCATACTGTTAGTCACCATCTGGAACCTAACTGTTTCTCCTTGGGTTCAGAGTGCCTAGAAGCGCAGCCAGGTGTTGTTTTTGGCTTTGTTTAAACATTTAACTGATCAGAGTTCTTGTTCTGGTTTTGCAGATGTGGCAATGGAAAGGAGGGTGTTTTTCTGTGTGAGAGAGAGGGAAGGGCAAAACTGAATCAACTTAGCATTATAAACTCCAGAAGACTTGCCCCCTCCCCCAGACTGGTGTTTTGCTGCAATTAAGAACATAAGAAGAGGCTGCTGGATCAGGCCAATGGCCCATCTAGTCCAGCATCCTTATCTTACAGTGGCCAACCAGATGACTCTGGGAAACCAGCAAATAGGATTTGAGCACATGGGCACTTTCCCTTCCTGTGGTTTCCTGTTGTATTCTGCTGTTCCAGTTGTACTTAGCAACATGCTCTTGGCATGATACTGCTGTATCAATGGTGTATTTATTTTGCTTTATATGTTTTCTTGCAATGCTTGCCCAATGCTACCACATTCTTGCTGTCTGGATGGGCAAGAGTGCAACAGAAGCAGGAATCTGCCCCTCCCACCTACCCCAAGAATGTTTATGATATGAAAAGTTAAACAATTTCAGCAGGAAGTTATAGAATATGCACTGACTGGAAAAGAATCAGCAGCACTACCCCAAAATTTTTGCAGGTGTAAACAGTATTTAAGGCAATGCATATAATACCCCCAATAACACTGTGAGCACAAATCATGATGAATTCTCTGCAAAAAAGATGGCTGGAGGGGCCCTTAGTATTGAGCAGACCATTATGGGATTGTAGTGTAAGCTATTTACCAAACGTGTACTCTTGCTGAATCCCCAGGAGCAAGACGCCAACCCACAGACTAGACAAGATATGAAAGAGATAAAAGTTGCATAAAGCACTTTGTAAACAAAAGAGAAAGAAATGATAAACAGCAACGATAGTGATTGTATCATTCCTGTAGCCCAAGTGGTGGCCAACCCTTTTTAAGACCCGTAAGCACATTTGCAAACCAGAGCAATGTGTTGTGGGCACCACATGTCAGATGAGCATTGATAGAATGCTGGGCAGAATTTTGACATGGCTTCAGCAAGAAGCAAACTGAGCCTGAGCCTTGTATAGTGACAGCAGCTGCCACCTCCTAACTCATCCCCACTAACATCATAAGGTCCTGCTTTGCAGCAGTTCCCCACTGTGACAGAGCAGGGGAGCCTCTAGTTTCACTGGGTCTCCTGCTCTGGAATTTTGCAAGGATGACAACATACTTCATGCTCCCTTTAATGTGCCATGAGGACAAAACTCTGATTATCATCAATCAGCATTTGCTGATACAGCTCCTTGCCAAGGGTGCAAGGGACCCTCAATATGCTTCTGTCTGCACACTTATCTGCTTCCTGTATTATTTTTATCTCCATGAGAACATTCTCACTTAGTTCTCACATGTTTCACTTTGCAGAGAAGGAAATAGATGAGCTCTCAAAAGAAAGAAAAGTTTTGCTTGCAAGTTTGAAATCAAATATGAAGGAGTTAGAACAAGCTGAAACTCTTGCCACTACCCAACCAGGAAGTGTGAGTGGTAAGTACAATCTCAACCCCAAACCCATTTGCAAAGTTATGCTATATTCTAATGTCAAACTAAAACGTGGAAAGCTTAGATTTTTCTTTACTAGGTTCACGTAGTCTTGTATCACTTTAAAACAAAAACGAAATGTGGCAAAAATAGATTTCTGTATCTTTTAAAACACACAAAAAGAAAGCATTTAAACTACTTTTGGCACACTTCTTGATTATTTTGTAGGGAAGATCAAGCCACTTTGCACACAAATAGTCTAATGTTAATTTGAGTCCAAATAATATTAGCTAAAACATGAAGTACTATTTAAGGAAACTTACAAATATTAAGCTGGTTGCTATAGAATTACACTGTAATATAAACTCTGGTTAGAGACAAAGCTGCCTTGATCACACTGATGGATCAAAATCCGAGGAGGTTGTAGACAGTGGTTCTGAGGGATTACCGATCTACTGTATTCCATGTGAGCTGTCTTTTACTGTGGTGCTGTTGAGTTCTTTCTTATTTCCCATGCAAGTGTTGATGTTAACACTGAACACTGTTAGTGACCTGTGATCAGGATATCAAAAGGGGCATGTCTTCCAATGTAATTTCCTTCATGCATTAAAATCTTGGTAAGGCCTTGCTGTGTGTTTGTTCACCCTGGGACAGCTAGATTGTGGGGCCAAGGTCTAGAATCTTCTCATCTGTGATAGCTGCTTTTTGGAATTTTCCTTAATTTAGGATTACTCTTCCAATTTTTAAATATAAACTTTCCACATAACCTTTCTCCAGGGAACACCAGGACACCACCAGCTGCAATATCATTTTGCTCAACTCGCTTGAAGGCAGAAAAAAAATCACCACTGTCAGATGCTTCTCCATTGTCCCATTCTTGAGTGGCAGTTCATTTTCGTCCCTTACTTAAAGCAGGCAAAGTGTATTGTTGGATGCTCATCTGACCTTTAACTGCATTTTTTTTCTGTTGTCACTACTTCCTTCTTACGAGTGATTTGCTCACTTGTTTTGAGAAGTTTTACTGCACCAGGTTGGTTTGGTGCAGTTTCCCCAAACTATTTCCCCCTGTAACGTGCTTAATTGCTTTATCTACAGTGCTTTGATTGCTTAATTAATTCTTCTGCAGAGAGTACAATTGATTCTTTCCCTAGTGATTTTTCTCCTTCTTTGTCTTTAGTTGATTCACTTCCCCCAAAGCTGTTTTTAACACCACACTAAATTGATTGCGTTCACCAAGAAGTTCTCATTAACTACTTGTTCTAACTTGATTCTAATTGATTCTAACGCTAGTAAATTAATTTCACCCTTTTAAAGTTGGTTTTTCTATAACCTACCGCTATCAATTCATTTAAAAGCTGCTTTCAGCTGCTGTACTGTTCTGATACACAAAAAGAAACTATCACTCAAGCCCAAACATTAATAAACCGAAGAGAATAAACAAATAGACCAGAATTGGCATTATACTCTATTAGGGTTGCCATATTTAAGTTGAGCTTTAAAAATTGATGTTTTTGAGCTAATTTTATGGAAAATCTGATAAAACAAACTTTTGGGTTTTATTGGATATTTTGACGATTTCCACCTGAACACTGCAGTCAGCAAGTATTCCGGATAGGCCTGGGAAATTCCACTCTACGAATTACTTACCAGAAGACATGGAAATGCTAGCATAGGGGCAGACCTTGGTGCCCCTTTAAGGGGAGTACCCATGGTACCTTTCAGGAAGCTTCAGCTGTAGTCCATATAAAACCAAGGCTCAGATAACTATCCACATATTGTCAACAAACTTTCTTTTTGGGAGGTTTGATTAGGCCTGCTGCTGGTATCAAACAAGTCTTCTCCAGCAACTCTGTTCAAACAGTGATTCTGGATCACAACTAGGATTGTCTTTGGTATCATGTGATGCTCTTTCTCTCAATTTGAAAATGTATCTATGCATATTCTGCAAATAAAAAAAAAAACACATTTAGATACTATGCTATGCTATGCTATGCTACGCTATGCTACTCTACACTAAAATGTTTAAATGTTCATTTGATTATCCTTGACTTTTCCTGCCACTCTTGTCATCCTCTCCTGCCACACCAGTGTGGCTTGTCACAGCCCATTACCATATGGACATTGTTAACTATGTCCTTTGCTTTAAACATTTATTATGGTTTTTGTGTTTTCATAAGTTTGTTTTGTAATTTTATAGCATTGCAATTTGCTTCATAAACCTGTGATAATCAAGTGGGATATACATATGAATGATTGATATTACATAGCTGTTCACTGGTACATTTGCTAAAAGCAGATTACTATCTAAAAGCAGAAAGTACTATTTAGTTTCAAATATATATAGTCCAATAAATGTACAATAAATGTACAAAGTGTTTGTGTTTCCACAGATAAAAAGATAAAAGAGCTTAAAGAACAAAGAAAGGTGCTGGCTGCTCATCTAGAAGCAAACCTGCAGGATCTGCAAATGGCGCAACCTTCTGCTTCAAGCATTGTTGGAAAAAGTCAACTTCAGGGTAATTGCATCCACTGTATACTCTTTTGTCATTAGATTGGTAACTAAGGAAAATTAATGTTCTTCCTTATTAAGCACTCACACAAACCTGACTTTCAAAATGCATAGTAAGCACATAGTAAGCACTACACATAAGCAATGGATAATATATTCAACAAGTAGGAAAAAGTGAGTGATGTATTATTGAGTGATAATTAAGGTTGTATTTTTGCTGGCTGGAATTAAGAGTCTGGGTTGTCATGTTTCTGTGTGTTTGAAAGTCAACGAGCTGCAATCTGGAGAGGAAGCAAAATCCTTGAGAGGACTTTTTCTGAATCCATGAATAGGTGGCATCATCCCTCTGAATAGGCCTGATTTGGCCCAGGACTCCATCAAATCCATTGCACAACTCTTTCCATGTTACACAGAAGTAGAGAGAACTGATTTCAACAGAACTTACTTTGAAAAGTAATCAAAACTGTTTCAAATTTTAAATACAACTTTGGAATAGTCATTTATAATAATTCTGAGGCATTTCCTTGTAGAAATGAAACATTCTGCATTATCTGAGAAGAAAAAACTTTTGCAAGAAAAACTAGATGCAAATCTAAAAGATCTACAAGAAGCAGAAACGTTTGCATCTCTCCAGTCAGACAGTGCGAATGGTAAAAAAGGCACAAAACTTCAAATGTTTTTTTACCTAGAAATAATAAATGACAGATTTATGCCTAACTAAGATTTCATAAACAAATATGTTCATTGAGGAAGGAGGGATAGTGATTTTATTTATTTATATTACTAGTGGTAGCTTGCTAATCAGAAATATTTTTGAATTTTGAATTTGAACAGAGTCATGATTACACTTTTAGGCTTATACTTTACAAGCTTATACCCTAGTGTGTCTCATCTTTTTCACAGCAGCCAATCTGCACCTATTACCTGATGGAGTGGAGACTTGGGCTAGATCTACACTGATCTGTTTAACGTTGTTAGAATGATGTTAGATATGTCATTTTAAAACGTCACAAGGCATACTTATTAATTAAAGTGTTTTTTACCTTGGGTTTTTTTCATCAAAACTGCTGCTGGTTGCTCTGCTGCGTCCTCTGGTGTCACATTTTAATAACGCATTATGAATCTTAAAAGTAGGATGTCATATGTTATTGAAACCATTCCTTAATCCTTCCTTAATGTTAAAAACCATGCGTGTAGATCTGCGCTTGTTCCTCTTTCTGTGGGTCTGTTAAGCTAGGGTCTCATACTTTAGGAAGTGGGGAAACTGCTAAGCACTGCAGATTCTGCTGGTCAAAATGTATATTTTACCAACAACTTAAATTGGTTTTCCTGTAACGTACTTTTAAAAATGTTTCCTTTTAACTCATGTCTTTGCCCGTGAGTCTTTGGTTTTTAGGGCCATACCCACAGAACAGCAATGGCAGCTTTTCTAGTGTGTATTTTCCTCTGGTTATACTGCACAGCTAGTAGTTCATTTAAGGAACCATTTTGAAATGTGCTCCTTGTAACCATTTTAATCATCATCAGCATCTTATTAGTTATTAGTAAAACTAGTCCTAAGTCGCTTGCTGTTTCCTGTTGTAGCTTTTCCTACTTTTCACTCAAAATTAGAGAAGTGGAATGTTATTTGCTTTATGAGAGAAGGCTTTCCCCCTTTAGTAGAATCTCCCCCTGCCATCGGAAAAATGGGGATGACCATACAGTGATAAACCCTATAGGGTTGTTGAGGTCATATATATAGTTATTTTAGCTTTCAACAAGTGCTTTTGCTATTAACCATTTCCTATGGATATTGTGTATCCATTGCAAATTTGTACTGAATGTAGTTATTTCAAATATATTGGTTCTTTTATGAAGTGGTCTGAAATAATTTTGTAGAGCAAAGACTTCAGGAACTTTCTGAGCTAAGACAACATTTGACCAAAGAGCTAAAGGATCTAGAGGAAAGTATGCAAGATATGCAAGAAATGGAGCTTCAGGCTTTACAAAGAGCTTTATTTCTAATACCCAGTGGTGAGTAATGAATAAATAACCTTGAGGTGTTTTTATTTTTATGTTTAATGACACATAATGTGCATACAGTGGTACCTCGGGTTACATATGCTTCAGGTTACAGACTCTGCTAACCCAGAAATAGCACCTCAGGTTAAGAACTTTGCTTCAGGATGAGAACAGAAATCGTGCTCTGGTGGCGCGGCGGCAGCAGGAGGCCCCATTAGCTAAAGTGGTGCTTCAGGTTAAGAACAGTTTCAGGTTAAGAACGGACCTCCAGAACGAATTAAGTACTTAAGCCGAGGTACCACTATATTTGTCAGTGTTACAAATGCAATGACAGAGATCTTCTGTAGTCTAGTCATAGCCCAGAAATGTGGACCAGGGTGTCTTCGCTCCCTATCTCTGCTGTGCCACCATCTACTACATGTATTGAATCTAGGATTGATACATCTGTGGGGCCTATTGGCTTAAAGAAGGCATCCAGGCACTTGTGCACCCAAACACTGCACCACAGAGTTGAAGAAGTAGGCATGCCTTGGTGCTCCTCAACCCTATTCTATTTCATTTCTTTGTCCTAGCTCTTGCTTGATCCCCTTCATAAGTTTTTTGCACTTTTTCTTCTCCCCTTCTCTGCTAAGGTCCCTTTCATCTCTGTGTTGCCTTATTCCTCTGTGTAAAAATGAAAGAAAAAAGAAAGGTCCTTTTATTCCTTCAATTCTTCTCCTACCACCCCAGGCCTGTTGCCACCTGTTGCTCCCCCCCTTGTTCATCCTTAGGATTTCCTCTCTTAGGTATGTGAGTTCTTCCCTCACAACCACCTGCCCTTGTCTTCTACTGCCTTCAAACCTGTCAGATGATCTGGATCCCTGTGATCCTTTATTGAACCCTAAATTCTTAGATGGGAGGGGGAGTGGTGATTTAGATATAGAGGAAAGCTCATTGCACCATCTCTTTGAGCCTGTCAACTTCTTGCCTCTGAGGCTTCATAAGACCCTAGATGTCAGGATTTTCTTAGTCTTCAACAGATGTAGCTCTTGCTCCTTCCAAGGGTATAGCATTGCTAAAGGAGAAAATATTCCATCAGTTCCATTCCAGCACCCATTCCCTTCAAAAATACTGTCAAGCCTCTCAGGCTAACAAATGCTACTCACCAGAGCCTTACTTCATGAATATGCTAAAGGTCCCAGGTGTGGATGCAACTATATATGTGTTCATTGGTCTCTCCTTCCTAAAGAAGGGGATGTCCAATTCAAAGACCTTTCTGAGCACAGACTTGACTTTACCCTGCTCAAGACTGACAGCACTATTTCCTACTTCCATCCATGGCCTTCTGTGATGCCTTAGTTCTTTCCTGAGTACCTGTGCTCTGGCTGGTTAAACATTTAGATAACCCTCACCAAGATCCAGAGAGGCTTAGGAAAACCCTGTTGAAATTGCATAGAGCGGTTGCTTTTGCGTCTGATGTCACCTTCAGTGTTACCCAGTTTGCCACTCTTTCAATGGCTGTGGTGGGTGGTAAGCAAATAGACATCTGTGGCTCTGACACTGGGGCACTGTCAGGGTCTGTTTGGTCATTGCTGCATATGTGGGTACAATGTCTTTCGTCAAGAAGGCATTGAAGGAGATTCTGTAAACCAGTCTAGCCACCATGAAATAGCAGGACAGATCGCCCATATTCCCCTTCTCAGCCTTTCCAACCCTTTTGAGTAGGCCAGCCCTTCAGGAAGGACCACAACTTCAACATTTTCCAGCACTCCTTGACCCAATCATTCTTTCAGAGGCTAAGTCGGGTGCCTCTTCCTCTTTAGTTCAGGCAGCATGCCACCAACACCAACAACATAAAGAGGAGCATCAATGCTCTGAAAGACCACATGCTCATAGTCAACAAAGAAAAAACCCAGCTTGTAGCTTCTCAGGGCTTGCAGCACTTGGGCACAATGCTTTGTCTCCTACTCCTCTTTATGTTGCTTGACCTGTCTTGAATCAATCCATGGTCTCATCATGAAATGAATTGAGGCTGAGGAGCACTAAGCCATGTCTACTTCCTTCAACCTTGGAGTGCATGGAACAATGAGATGGCCTGTCATCCTGGATAAATGTTCTTCAGGTAAGGACCAGTGTTCTTTACCTCCCAAGAAAAAATATGTCTGAGCATCTAATCTCAGCATAGCAGCAAAAGATAAACTCCACACAGGGAGACCACAGATGACAGAGTACAGTGCACAGGGTGATCTCTTTCTGGCTTCATGTTAGGAACACTTAGAGCTTAAAGGAGGAACTTAGAGTTGAGAAACAGAAAAAATGGGATTTTACACAGCAAGCGAACTGTTTGCCGTGTCTTAAGATCTGCATTGACAGATAACATTATATATTTTAAATGGCATCAGTAAGTTTGTGGGTGACTGAAAACTGAGTTTTTGTACAATATAAAACATTTCCCCAAAAGGTGATTCAAAATATTTTTGCTTGCAGAAAAGGGATTAAATGAATTGTATGAGCTAACTGAAAAGAAGCAACTGTTACTAGAGAAGTTGGCATCTACTAAGAAAGAACTACAAGAAACTCAGGAACTTGCAGCTACTCAACCAGGGAGTGTTAGTGGTATGTATACTGTGATTTCTCTTGCTTCAACTACAAATATATGTTCACTGAATTAAGGTACTTACCTGCCAAGCAGTTTCACAAAGGCCAGAAGATATGCCTCCAGAATGGGCATTGAGCGCTCTCTAGTAACAGAATTGCTCTACAACAGTCTGTAGGCAGCCAGCAAGACCAGGGGGTAGATTGGGTCTGAAAGCATCACTTTCCTACCTTTGAAATCTTCATTACAGTTGAGTACCAAGTAGTCTTTTTTGCTAAAGGGGGTATATTCATGTAATAATAAAAAGAAACGAATGTGGCCTATTTGTTTCATATGTTACTAATAAAGAAACAAATTTGTCATATCACTTGTCGTATAATCATTTTTTGGCCATTCACTACCCATTTGGAACTAATAGTTTCCCTCTTCTAGCCATAACTGGTTAGATGGATGTTGGTAGGGATATAAATACAATAAAATGAATGAATAAATAATCACATTGACTCTGCCACTATACCCAGTCAGCATCACCATTCCAATCCAATCCTGCCTTGCTGGCTGCCACTGATTCACATAGTTCCAGAAAGCTGAGGAAAGGGCATTGAGCACCAGCAGCCCTAGCCTACTAGTCCTAGTGGTGGCACTAGAATAATGCAGTGTGCATTTTTAGCAGGCGAAACCACAAGTACAGCTGCTTCTCAGACTGAGGAGGTGGTGTTGCCAGTCTTTGCATCATCATACTCAATTTTGGCAGAACACATTTTACAAGGGGACTTTGGGTGGACCAAGCTCATAAGAGGGGTTTGGGGAGGGAATCACACATTTAAGCCTAGGAAGCTGTGCACAATATTCCCAAGGAGCTATTTGTTTACCCCATTCTCAGTTGCAAAGACAGCCATTAGTCTCTAGCAACATTTGTCACTTGTACTGCAATTGTATTGCAATTTCTGATAGATATGTCAGCAAAGTTCAGTTCTGAGCTACAAAGACAGCCACAGTACTTTCCCAGAAAGGATCATGGGAGCTTTTAAACTCTCATTATTTCTGACTGATAGGGATTAACTCAGTTAATCCTGAGGCAATGGGTGTGTGCACAGGGGCCAAACTTGAGTTTTTTATATCTCAGTTTGGAGCCCACAAGACTGCCACAAGTTAAAACTCTGAGTTGGAAAAGTATGGGAGCTTATTAGAATTCATGTGAGCATTCTCAACAACATCCTTAGTACACAAAGTCCAAACCTGGCTGAATGTCTTTGGTTGGCTCCAAAGTAATCAGGTGCAGAGCACGCACCCGCCCATGCAAAAAAATGCCCTCATTGATGAAATATTCTTCCTAACTTGACCATGTATGAATGTGGTAACTGATGGGAGGAGGGGGCATTTCATTCAGCTCAGTGAAGTGGCACAAGAAACACCTGATAAATGCTAAGTATTCATATTAAATATATTCTTTCCATATATATTAATATTTTTGTTATGAATTAGCCTGAAATTTTTTTGTAGAGCATAAGCTGCAGGAGTTAGCTGAGCAAAAAGGACGTTTGACTGCAGATCTTGAGGCAACTTTGGATGGTATACAAAATGTATATCGTCGTGCTTCAGAAAGAACTGTGTTTGTACGACCTACTGGTAAGTAAAGAATAAGTACTCTTAAAAAGGGGTGGGGAGACATTCAGTTTGCTTCACATTTTAATGCAAACCTACCTAATTTGCACGTCCTGAAACAATAGGTGAAATGTGGCTATCCTTCAAAATATGTCCTGTTTTGATTTTTCCTATGCAGTTCTCCAGTCAAAGAATGTTCACAAAAATGTGTATAATAAGGAGAGTGTGAACAAAATTCATATATTAGAGAAGATGACATTAAAAATGCAGTATTAAGAAAAATGCTTGCAGAAATGCGCTTGTTAGGGGAAATTCATACCAAAATGTTTGTATTAGAAGTTAGCACTAAAGTGCTGAAGAATTTTCATGAAGTCTTAAAATAAAATACACATACAGATGTGGTAATGTGTGGAACATGGGTGTAGCCAAGGGGGGCAGGGAGGGAAACAGCCCCTCTAAATCAATAAAAATACATAGTGAAATGAGGTTCTGCCTACCCCCAACAAAAGACCTGCCGCCTCCAAATCTTGGCTATGCCCATGGTGCAGAACTGAATTTAAGACTGGAAAAATGATTGAAACTGAAATTACCACACCAGGATATCACTATGAAGGTTGATCTGAAGCCACATCTCCTTTGTTTCTTCTTGTTGCTGCTTTTGGTTCTCTTATAGGGCCAGCTGACATAGCATAAGACAAAGTTTGAAATTTTAAAAGACAGTTTGAAGCTGTGCCTCCTTTCCCCCTCACTGTAAATTGGCTCCATAGGGTTAACTGAGGAAGGGAAAGTTCTGAGAAACTATGGCCAGTTGAGAGATCTTCTTTGCATCTCACAAAGGCGCTGCAAAGAATGCAAGTCTCTCTGATGACAGCAACATGGAGGGCCAGTCTATTGAGAAACTTGAGGCACTTATTAATTTTAGTAGGTATCTCTGTTGGATTTTGAGTATGGGTAGCTTGAGGTAAGTGAAGCTCATGGCAGCAGTATGCCCTGTGCTATGCTTCTAGGGCAGTGCTACCCTGAGATAGTTCACCTGAAAAATCATTTACTTAGACACACTTTCTGCAGCTTCCAGCAACAGATACATTGCAAAATGGAGGGTCACTATATTTATTACCCCCAATAACTGACAATCAATGTGAGATTATTTATGCATAGCATTTTCATTTTATATACAGTGGTACCTCGGGTTACATACACTTCAGGTTATATACGCTTCAGGTTACAGACTCCACTAACCAAGAAATATTACCTCGGGTTAAGAACTTTGCTTCAGGATGAGAACAGAAATTGTGCAGTGGCGGAGCAACGGCAGCAGGAGGCCCCATTAGCTAAAGTGGTGCTTCAGGTTAAGAACAGCTTCAGGTTAAGAACAGACCTCCAGAACGAATTAAGTTCTTAACCCGAGATACCACTGTGTTTAAAACTTACTTTAAGACACTTTTTCTGTCTTAATCAAAACATTTATTTAGAGAGGACCTTCATAGAATCATATAGTAAGGACCCCAAGGGTAATCATTATCACATTATCACATTATTATGTACATTATCACAACGGATCTCTTGGATTGTCAGGGAATTTCCTTCTTTAAGTTACATTGCTACATTCCCCAAAGCACCCATTTGACATCTTTTAAAGCTTTGCTTTAGCAAAAGATATATTAATGAGTCAATTAAAAAAAATCATTCTAAATGATGCTGAGAACAAGGATGACTTTTGACATTATTTTTCAAGAATTGATTGAAGCACATTTTTTTTTCCAGAAAGAAAAGTATATGAACTATCAGAAAAGAAACAAGAGTTATTGGAAATGTTGGAATCTAATCGGAAGCAGCTAGAAGCGGCTCAGGCTCTTGCCATTGCTCAACCTGGCAGTATCAGTGGTATGTATGATCTGGCTTCCCATGTTGTCAGCTTACAGTCTGAAACACCTCTACTTGGAATTAGGATCCTTCTGTTTCAGTTTAACTTTTGGTCACTGCCAAAATGACCTTTGGCAGTGCTTTTTTTGAGGTGGTACCTGCCGGTATGCTGTACCACCACAGCTTTTTCCCCAGCCACCATCTCGCTGCTACTGCTTGCCTGCCTGCTTGCTCACCTGCTCATTTCCTCCCTTCCCCCCACCTTTGCCACTTCCTCCACTGCCACCACCACTTCCTGTGACTGCAGGCGCAGCTTCCCAGAGGCGTTTGGGCACGACCCTTACGATTGCCAAAACACCTTCCAGGAAGGTGCCTGATGATTGTAGAAAGGTCATGCCACCCTTTTGCAATAATCAGGCACTTTCCTAGAAGGCGCTTTGGCAATTGTAAAGGTTGTGGCAAATTGCCTCTGGGAAGCTGTGCCTTTAGCCGCAGGAAGTGGCATTAGAAGCAGCAAAGGAAGGAGCGAGCAAGCAAGCGGGTGGGTGGGCAGTTGAGGCGCGACCTATTTTCTTGAAAAAAACCACTAGCTATAGATCATTATTTTTGTATTCTCATAAGTACAAACTAATTGACTTGTGTGTTGTGTGGGAGATGTTTTCCTCCATTTTTTAAAAAATGTATTTTTATTAAAGATTTTCTTGATTTACAAAAATATGTGCAATGTCTCTCTCGTATTTCCCCCCCATGTAACATTTTTACAAATCAGTTTCATTTGTTGAGACATTAGGAAGAAAAGGGGGAAAGAGGTGGGGGGGAGAGATGGGTGGGGGGGTCGGGTGACGATGTTTCTATTTTACTTAATATATGTAGGGTTTAGTGTCAGCGTTGCTTGTGCTGTTTTCCTCCATTTTAACAGCAATTTCAATGGAAATGGTTTCCCCACCCCACCCTATCCCACTGCCCATCAGCTGATGAATGATGGGAGCACATTGTTTCTTTAAAATAAGTGACTAATTTAAGCACACATAAAAAGACCACAAATAATATGTGTAGTACTCCCTCAACTGATGCTTTGAGCACATAACAGGAATTATTTTTAAAAGCTTGATGTTATTTTAAATAATGCAATTATTTAACCGTATATTAATATTCTGTTACAAACTGATGTAACATATCTTTGTAGATCATAAGCTGCAAGAGCTAACTGAACAAAGAAGATGCTTAGCTGCAGAACTAGATTCAACTGTGCACGAGATGCAAAAAGCACAGGATAGTGTCTCAGAAGGATTTGTATTTACTGCTGGTAAATTTAAAATGAAATTACCTTAAGTTGTACAAAAACACATAATGTGCATATTACAAACCTTATTATCACTTTCATTACTGAGACCATCAAAAGGAGATGATGTGTTTTATCATTCTTAGACATAGTTCCAGTTGAGAACTATGGAGGTCATAGGAAGGGATCAGGAATGCTAAGAAATTCAAGCTTAATCCATCAGTTTATACTATAATTTAATGTGCAACAATAGTGGATTTTAAGTGTTGTTAGCTGGCTTGAGAGGTGTTGTTGCTGGACAAAACTCAACAAATAAATGTGAGAGAACAAAATGTGTGGCAGAGGTGTCTTAGCACAGTGGGTCAATACTTTGTGAACTTAATCTGAATACCAGTGCTAGTGAGAGAGAGATGGTGGGAAGGTTGATGCAGTGCATGTGCAGTATCAGAGGCAATTTGCTGCTTCTACCTGCAGTCCTGGCATAGGGAAGCCAGGCAAACAGCACAGCCCCACTCTGCCACTCTGCCACACTGACTGCTACTACCTAGCAGTACCAACTCTTCTTTGGGGCTGAAGAGGAAGAAAAATGATAATTAGACTGACCCTCCAGCCCTGATGATCAGTGCAAAGTGATTTATAGTGTCCAACAACTGGCAGGACAGGGAATTAGCACATTTTTTGCTGTGGTAATTTAGAGCAGTGACAGGGAACATGAGGCCCTGCAAATGTTGTTTGACTACAATTTGCATCATCCTGGCCATAAGTAATGCCACATTGATGTTACTTTGCCACATTCCCAAAGGGTTTCATATGGCTCTTTTGCCCTTTTATAAGATCTGCAATGACAGATAAAGAGTTTGCAATTTCTGTAAAATAATTCCATTTTTAAAATAACCTTATTTTATGTGAGCAATTCTGAGATTAGAATTTGTTTTGAAAACATTCATTCATTCATTCATTTACAGAAAGGGAATTATATGAGCTGTCTGCAAAGAAGCAAGAGTTACAGCAAAAGTTGGAATCCAATCAGAAGGAGCTACTAGAAGCTCAGGCTCTTGCAGTTGCCGAGCCAGGCAGTATCAGTGGTATGTATGATGTGATTTCTCATGCTGCTATGTATAGCCTTAACTGTTTCTTGTTGTTTAGTTGTTTAGTCATGTCCGACTCTTCGTGACCCCATGGACCAGAGCACGCCAGGCACTCCTATCTTCCACTGCCCCCCACAGTTTGGTCAAACTCATGTTGATAGCTTTGAGAACACTGTCCAACCATCTCATCCTCTGTCGTCCCCTTCTCCTTGTGCCCTCAGTTTTCCCAACATCAGTGTCTTTTCCAGGGAGTCTTCTCTTCTCATGAGGAGGCCATGGGACTCTCAAGAGTCTCCTCCAGCACCATAATTCAAAAGCATCAATTCTTCGGCGATCAGCCTTCTTTATGGTCCAGCTCTCACTTCCATACATCACTACTGGGAAAACCATAGCTTTAACTATACGGACCTTTGTCGGCAAGGTGATGTCTCTGTTTTTTAAGATGCTTTCTAGGTTTGTCATTGCTTTTCTCCCAAGAAGCAGGTGTCTTTTAATTCCGTGACTGCTGTCACCATCTGCAGTGATCATGGAACCCAAGAAGTAAAATCTCTCACTGCCTCCATTTCTTCCCCTTCTATTTGCCAGGAGGTGATGGGACCAGTGGCCATGATCTTAGGTTTTTTGATGTTGAGCTTCAGGCCATATTTTGCACTCTCCTCTTTCACCCTTATTAAAAGGTTCTTTAATTCCTCCTGACTTTCTGCCATCAAGGTTGTGTCATCTGCATACCTGAGGTAGTTGATATTTCTTCTGGCAATCTTAATTCCAGCTTGGAATTCATCTAGTCCAGCCTTTCACATGATGAATTCTGCATATAAGTTAAATAATCAGGGAGACAATATACAGCTTTGTCATACTCTTTTCCCAATTTTGAACCAATCAGTTATTCCATATCCAGTTCTAACTGTAGCTTCTTGTCCCACATAGAGATTTCTCAAGAGACAGATGAGGTGATCAGGCACTCCCATTTCTTTAAGAACTTACCATAGTTTGCTGTGGTCGACACAGTCAAATGCTTTTGCATAGTCAGTGAAGCAGAAGTATATGTTTTTCTGGATTTCTCTAGCTTTCTTCATAATCCAGCGCATGTTGCAATTTGGTCTCTCTTAGTAGAATATAATTCATCCAATGGATAATTAGGAAAATTGACTTCATGCAGAAAGTTACTTATTGTTTTTGGTCAATTTCTCCCCCTGTAGAGTTTATATTCTGAAGCTAGTGTACAATGGAAACATGAAAAAGTATCAGGGTAGGGAGAAATAGGTTCTAAATGGCGGAAACATCATTTAAAATGCTGCCCAGTATCATTGTCTGGAATCAAAATCCCCTCAATAAATTTCCTGAGGAAGTAACACATTTGTAACTCAAGGTAAAAAGACTGTTTATGGCATGCACCACCACAAAAACTGCCTTGGAAGGTGCGGCAGACCCCAGTACAGATTTAAGGTGATTGTCTGGGGGAAGTCCAAGTCCTTGCACAAATGGGACATCATTGAATATAAAACCAAAGCATTTAAGCATGCATATATACTTGGCATGAAAGACCTTCTGTCTGAATAAAGTTGATAGTCCTTGCCAGGAGCCTTTGCATAGAACAGGAGTGGTAAAACTCTGGCCTGGGGGTCAGTTGTGCTCCTCCAGGCCTCAATGGCTCTTGGGAATCTCCCTGGGCAACAGCTATTATCAGTCCTTCTTTGCAGCTTCCTTGAGGGTTTTGCCTGATTGGAATTTGTGCTTGAACTCTCTGGTAATGCTTCCTGCTTGTCTAGTTGGAGGATAGGGTCAATGTGTGTTAATAGAAATTAGCCTTCTGTGTTCATATTTGTTGTTCCACCCACCTTTGCCACTGAGCCTGTCCACCAACGGCCTGTGGCTTCTGGAAGGTTGACCACAAAGGAATCTAGTTCTCTGTCTGGAAAAGCTTTGCTCCCCTTCCTACTGTAGAGGATTGTTCCTTCAGTGGTATAATATGTTGTCATGTTAATAAGGGTCTTAAAAACAAAACAAAAACAAAGATACTCTATCGTTAATCAGCCTGAAAGTCAGGTTGTGTAGGAAGTACAGGTAGCTACTATTATCCGTGCACACACAGGACACATTTAAAGTTTCTAGGTAATAATGGAAATTGCATTATTGTATGTACCACAGTTATTTCAGCATACATTCATTTTTTTATTTACTGGTGTAAAATTGTTTTGCAGAGACTAAACTACAGGAGCTAGCTAAGCAAAATGAACTCTTTACTAAAGAACTAGAGGAAACAGTAAATGATATGGCAAAAGTAAAGCATCGTATTTCAGAAAGAGCAACTCTAGCTGGAAAATCTCCTGGTGAGTAGGGACTGGGGGCCAAAGCAGATGCTTCCAAGAAAAGTGGCATTCAACTAGGTTTTCCCCCCTTACTTGCAATCGGGGGTGGAGATGACAGCGGTTCTTATTGGGAAGGCCTCGTCAGGTATATGAGGAGAGAAGAGATGTCTCTTCCCTCTCCTGCTTGCTTGGGACAACCCCCCTTTCCAGGGCCAACCCACCCATGAGACAGACTGAACAACTGCCTTGGGTGGGTGGTAGAACCCCACTGATAGAGTGCCTGAGTGGGTGCTTCCTCTGCTGCTGCTGCTGCTGCTGCTGCTGCTGCTAGTGCTACCAGAGAAGTGAGGAGCTTCAGCTTCAGCAGATGGTTCTGGCAAGCTCTCATGAGCTCTCTTGACAGTATATATAAAAATAGAACTAATAAATATGAAAGAAAAAGGATGTGCAGAAAAGTTTTAGCTTGGTGGATCAGTACTTTCTAAACTTAATCATAATGAGAGGGTTCACCCAGAAACAGTAGCAGTCAGCAGTGCAAAAGTGCTCTACTTACTAGGCTTCCTAATGCCAGTGCTGGTGAGAGGGTTGGTGTGGTCCAAGTGCAGCAGCAGGATCAATCTGCTGCTTCTGCTGGTGCAGCCACACTGACCTCTCCACTCCCCCATGCCTCTCCATAATCAGCAGCCATTTGGGCATTGGAGAGCCAGGTAAGCAGCATAGTCCCATCCTGTCCACTGACTACTACTGCCTAGCTGTGCCATCTCTTCTTTTGGCTTGAAAAGGAAGAAAAATGATAACTTGGCTGACTCAGTAGCACTGATGATCAGTACAAGAGAATTTATACATAGCCTCCTGTTTGCAACAACTGGGAGGACAGGGAATTAGCATATTTTTTACTGTTGTAATTTAGAGCACTGATGGGGAACTTGTGGCCCTCCACATGTTTGACTACAATTTCCATCATCCTGGCCATAGGTCATGCTGGCTTGGGGTTAATGAGAATTGTGGCTCCAAACATCTGGAAGGTACCATGTTGGGCAAGGCCCAAACTTGATCTGTGTGATACTGTCATACTTGATCTGTGTGATACTGTCAGGGACTTATGCCACATTGAGGTTACTTTGCCACATTCCTACAAGGGTTTCATTATGCTCCTTTGCTTTTTTATAAGATCTGCAATGACAGATAAAGAGTTTATTATTTCTGTGGAATAATTCCATGTTTAAGTCCTTTTATTTTACGTGAGCAATTATGTGAGCAATTATGAGTTTAGAAATTATTCTTCAAATATATGTATAATATTTCTGCAGAAAGGGAATTATATGAGCTGTCTGCAAAGAAGCAAGAGTTACAGCAAAAGTTGGAATCCAATCAGAAGGAGCTACTAGAAGCTCAGGCTCTTGCAATTGCTGAGCCAGGCAGTATCAGTGGTATGTATGATGTGATTCTCATGCTGTTATCTATAGCATGACTTGAATTTATCCTTGAGCTCTCTGATAATGCTTCTTGCTTGCCTAGTTGGAGGAGTTTGTTTGTGTGTGTAGAAACTAGTCTGGCCTACTGTATTCTTATTTGTTGTTCTGCCCACTGGGCCCACCCACCAATGTGTTAGTAAGGGGCTTTTAAAAAACAAAAACAAAAATATTATAGTTAAAAGAAAATTTACTCAGCCTGAAAGTCAAGGTTTGTAGGAAGTAAAGTGCAACTAGCAATATAAATGCATATACAGTACACATTTAAAGTTTCCAGGTAATAAAGGAATTTGCACTAATGCGTGTAGCAAGTTATTTCAGCCTATATTTTGTTATCATCTGGTGTGAAATTATTTTGCAGAGACTAAACTACAGGAGCTAGCTGAGCAAAAAGAACTATTGTCTAAAGAACTAGAGGAAACAGTATGTGATATAGAAGAAGCAAAGGATCGTGTTTCAGAAAGAGCAACTCTAGCTGGAAAACCTCCTGGTGAGTGGAAATGGAGGGCCAAAGCAGAAACTTGCTAGAAATGTAGCGTAAAGGTAAAGGTACCCCTGCCCTTACGGGCCAGTCGTGTCCGACTCTAGGGTTGTGCACCCATCTCACTTAAGAGGCCGGGGGCCAGCGCTGTCCGGAGACACTTCTGGGTCACGTGGCCAGCGTGACGAAGCTGCTCTGGCGAGCCAGCACCAGTGCAGCACACGGAAACGCCGTTTACCTTCCCGCTATAAAGCGGTACCTATTTATCTACTTGCACTTAGGGGTGCTTTCGAACTGCTAGGTGGGCAGGAGCTGGGACCGAAAGATGGGAGCTCACCCCGCCGCGGGGATTCGAACCGCCGACCATGTGATCGGCAAGTCCTAGGCACTGAGGTTTTACCCACAGCGCCACCCGCATCCCTAGAAATGTAGCATACAACTAGTTATTTTCTTACAGTCAGGGAGACAGCAGTTCGTATTGGAAATGCAGTACAGTATGTGAGGAGGCAAGATATGTATGTTCCCTTTCTGGCTTGTTTGGGATAACCCTTGCAGCTAGAAGTCTTAGGGGGAAACCCCCATTTGCACCTGTGGAAACTTTCTCCCTAAGGCTTCAGCCGTGTGTTGGGGTGAAGCTAGAGAGGATTCATTCTGATCTTACTGCATATGTAGCAAACATCTAGGATTGCTGTTAATTATATTGATTTTTTGTTAAGGCATTTGTGCTATTTTATCCAACCCTTTTGGGTTTTATCAAACCCGATAAGAATCACAGACTCATAGAATTGTAAAGTTGAAAGGAACTGTGTGTGTTATCTAATCCAACCCCCTGCAATTCAAAAATCTTTTGCCCAACATGGAGCTCAAACCCACATCCCTGAGATTAAGGGTATTATTCGTTTTCAAGAGATGATTCCAAGCCATTTCTTTCTGCAGATATGGAATTGCAACAACTATTGATGAAGAAGGAAGGGTTAAAGGAAAAGTTGGAATTGAACCAGAAAGAGTTGGAAGAAGCCCAAGCCCTTGCAGCTGCTGAACCTGGCAGTATCAGTGGTAGGTTTGCTATGATTCTTCATTTTGCCAACTAAAGTTTTGACATTAAGCTAAACTGAAAACCTTATGTTCAACGCTAAGCATCCATTGAATGGCTGTAGATTATTTTTGCATTAAGACCTGCACAGGTTTAAGATGCTGCACGGTTTGAAAAAAGGACCAATGCTTATTTTTATGTAAGTGCACTACAGCTGAAAAGAACTTGAACCATGTGAAAAACCTTATGAGCCATATCTGTCCTTAGAATAGTGATGCCAGAGTTCAGTTTTCCACCAAGGCTGGTGCTGTTTTTATGTTTTATTTTATGTTTTATTTTATTTATTACATTTCTATACTACCCTTCATCCGAGGATCACAGGGTTGTTTACAGTATAAAAACACAAAAATACTTAACATTGGTGGCATCTGTCTGTCTCAGGAGACATTGGAGTGTGCCTCCAGGGATGAAGTCAAACCACTGCATTAGCAGCACCAAAGTGACCTTTCCAGAGCTCAAGCCTGGGCAGTGTGTATGGAAATCCTGGACTGCCAAGATGACAAGACCCACCTCCTGGCCTCACTGTGGTCCAATGGAAAGCAGAGCAATATGTTTGGCACCAACTTGGCTGCATTAGTTTCTGGGAGGAAGCATACAAGATGCCATCCAACCATCTTAGGGACTCCACTCTGGATTTGTGTAGGGTTTATTCCATAGCCTTTTCTTCTTCCAAAGATATCCCACAAGGCAGCTGAGATTTAGGATCAGAGATTTCCTTCTTGTAGATGGGGTACCTTCCCAGGTTCACAATCCCCACCTACTCCTCACTTCCCTCTACAGCACATGCATTCTGAACTGTTGGACCCACTATTGGTCTTTCCCGCTCAATCTGCCGGAGCCTGTCTTTGCATGCAGGGGAAGTCTCTAACACACTGAGCACTTCAGACCCATTGGCCACCCTCACCTGGTTTAACCAGCCAGTCAAATCCATTCACAGGGTATGTCCGCTGTTATGTGTTGACAGATTGTAGAAGCCACAAGTGAGAAATGAATGCAGGGTTGGGGACCAAAGGCGGGCAAACTACCTAATAGGAGAACTACCTCATAAGGAGAACAACGTGTCCACCACCAGAGGTGCTACCCCTTCTCTAACACTCCATACACCCCCATATTACATAATAACAAAGAAAAACAATAACCCCCTCCACAGTTTAAAAGGCTAGAGATAAACCATCTAGCCAAAGGCCTGGGAGAAGAGGAATGCTTTTGCCTGGCACATAAATATATTTAACTAAGGTGCCAGGCAAACCTCCCTGGGGAGAGCATTCCACAAGCAGGGAGCCACCACAGAAAAGGCCTGTTATCATGTAGCTGCCCTTCGGACGCCTAGTGGAATAGGACAATGAAGAAGTGCCTCAGATGATTATTGCAGGGTCTGGGTCGGTTCACGGGTGGGTGGGGGGGACAGGTTGTTGAATACTGCAGTCCTGAGTCATTTATATATTGATTTGTTAAATTTTGATGATGTTTTTAACTTTGATGGTACAGACTGTCCTCTTGTTAGACAACTAACAAGTGAAATAAATATTTATACAGACTGCAGACTGTTTTATGGCCATGACCCCTAAACAGGCCTTTTCTGCAATTCTGCCTTTTATTTGGAACATCCTGTTCTTTGCTGTATGGTCAGCTTCATCTCTTACATGTTTTAGGCATTCTTCAAAACATTCTTTTTTGGACTTTTCTGGATCGTTAACACTAGACACTGTACCTTTTTTTTTATAATGCTGCTTTTATGGTTTAGGTTTTTATATTGCTATTCTATTGGATGTTTTATGTTTATGTTTTTATGTTGTTCACATTGCTTCATGATTACTTTTAATAATAAACAGTTAATAAATATTTTAAAATAAATAACAAATAAATACCCCCATTGGTAATGAAGATCATTAGACTGGGATCTTGCTCCACCCTGTGGCCAAATGTGGGAAAGATGAACTCAGGAAAGCAGACTGATGTCTCTCAGTGTTGTTTGGGGTGGCACTTATATCTACCCACAGGGTGTCTGAATTGAATGCACATTCTGTAGTTAAACCTCTTTGTGCATTTCATACAGAGAATAGTTTGAGGACAGATACATCTTTCATTCCAAAAGTAATGCCATGCTTTCATACACAAGAGGAGTTAGTTTTGCTAACCCTTTGTCCTGTGCCATCAAATCAGACAGAAAGAGCATGGCACACTTTAGCTGTCTGCCAGGCAGTAAAGGTATATAAAGGTAAAGGTACCCCTGACCGTTAGGTCCAGTCGCGGAGGACTCTGGGGTTGCATGCTCATCTCGCTCTATAGGCCGAGGGAGCCGACGTTTGTCCGCAGACAGCGTCCGGGTCATGTGGCCAGCATGACTAAACTACTTCTGGTGAACCAGAGCAGGGCACAGAAACCTGGTTGACCTTCCCGCCGGAGCGGTACCTATTTATCTACTTATACTTGACGTGCTTTCGAACTGCTAAGTGGGCAGGAGCAGGGACCAAACAATGGGAGCTCACCCCGTCACGGGGATTCGAACTGCCGACCTTCCAATCAGCCAGCCCTAGGCTCTGTGGTTTAGACCACAGCACCACCCGCGTCCCACTGTAAAGGTATATAGAGAGAACAAAATAAATTAAGGGAGATTGCCTTTTTGTATCCTTTCACAACTTTAGGGAGGAAGATGATAAATACAAGATTATCATGTTGGATTAGAGCACATACTATTAAGGTTTATAAGTACATTCCACCAGTGACAGTACACTCCACAAGGGTAGCAGCTACATCTGCAATATTTGCAATGAGTGCACCATTAGTTGAGGTATGGTAGGCAGCAACCTGGACATCTCCCAGCACATTTGTAAATCATTATAAGTATGCTTCTGCAGAAGCTGCATTTAGAAGTAAAGTACTATGGCAAGTTCTTCTATCTTAAGCAGCCATTTAGATGGCCCACACTGGTTGTTGACAGTTGTAGTACATCCCAGGCTAATGACCTTCATTACCAATGGGAGAAAGAATTATACTTAGCTTAAGGATATTTCTATCATTTTTACATTCATTTCAGTTGTTGTGGGTTTACATTTATTTACATTTGTTCAATGTAGTGTTACATGTTTGTATTAGTGTAGAAGTAGAATGTTGTTGTTTTCTTTATATTCTGTGATGGACGTATGAATGTATGTGTGAATGTAGGTCTTATTTGAGCTTGGTGAGGATGCAAACTAGTGCATTATTTGAGAGCCAACCTATTTTCCTAAGTTCATTTTTCCTGTCTTTGACCAGAAGGAGAAGCAAGATCCCAGCCTAAGATCCATTGTCCAATAGCAATGGAGAAATATCATTTATATAAATGGTTTTCAGCTAACTACTGTGGACTCCCCCTTTCCCCCCAAAAGTCAAGCCATGGACCCCCTACTTTTGAAAATTCCGATGTCCCTATGGTAGTTCTTGTTATGTTAAGGGTCTGTGGACCCCCTGGGTGGTTTAGAATCCATGGACCACCAATTGGGAACCATTGCTTTAGATAATTACAATTCTTTGATTACTGAGAAAGTAATTTGAACAACTAGCATTATAAATGCAAATTTTGATTTTTAAAATTTCCAGATAGTGTTAACATATCAATTGCATCGTTGTATTTTGAGAAGTTTTTTCAACATATATTATTACTTCATTATGAATTGGCCTGTAATTATTTTTTAGAACATAAACTGCAGCTGCTCACTGAGCAAAGAAAGCACTTGATTGCAGATCTAAGGGAAACTGTGCATGATGTTAAAAAAGCTGAACGTCGTGCTGCAGAAAGGACTCAGCAGGAACCACCTATTGGTAGGCAAATAATTGTTTTGTTGCAAGACAGTTGTGCCGCTGTCATCAATGTGGAGATACAATGAGACATAAATTTAGCATCTTTCCACTGTTCCCGGAAGAATTTTTGTTAGCCACTTTGAAGCTTAAGGAGAGTTGAGGAATACAAGAGAAGAAGAGTTTGGATTTGATATCCCGCTTTATCATTACCCGAAGGAGTCTCAAAGCGCCTAACATTCTCCTTTCCCTTCCTCCCCCACAACAAACACTCTGTGAGGTGAGTGGGGCTGAGAGACTTCAAAGAAGTGTGACTAGCCCAAGGTCACCCAGCAGCTGCATGTGGAGGAGCGGAGACGCGAACCCGGTTCACCAGATTACGAGTCTACCGCTCTTAACCACTACACCACACTGGCTCTCAAAGAGGATTTGTGCACAGCCTCCTCTTTCTTATTGAAAGAAATATGACAGATAAACAAAGCATTAACTGCAGGGGGCAGAGGAGCACATTGTGCTCAACTTGGACTTTGGGGTCCATCTTTTCAGATATATGTCATAGATCATAGTGGATTCTCAGAAAGCTAAAACTTCTTACAGTTACTTTGCTATAGTCCCAGAACACAGGGAATATGAAGACGTTATTTATAATTTTGTAATAAAAATATAATTTATGAATACTTTTTGCCTTTTAAACTTTTTTCAAAAAATGATTCAAAAAATGATTCCAAATTTCTCTTTGCAGAAATGGAATTGTACAGTTTATCAATTAAGAAGGAAATGTTGCAGGAAATGTTGGAAGCCAACCAGAAAGAGCTAGAAGAAGCCCAGGCTCTTGCAGCTGCTGAACCAGGCAGTGTCAGTGGTAGGTTTGCTATGATTTATCAAACTTGCAAGCAACCATTATACACTTTTAGATACTTAATGCTTCATTAATGTATATCAAAGTTTGGTCTGATATAGTGTGAAATTATTTTTAGAGCATAAACTACAGGAGCTTGCTGAGCAAAGAAAAAAACTGACTGCAGAACTAAAAGCAACAGTATACAATATTAAAAAAACACAACGCCGTGCTTCACAAAGAGCTGCACTTGAAGCACCTGCAGGTATGTACGGTATGAAAGATAGTTTTTGAAATGCACCTGCTTCAGTGTTGCAAGCCCGATCATCACTGTGGCTGTCAGAGAGAGGAGACACCTTTCCATCCTGTATGAATTGCACTACAGCAGAGAATTAAGAAATCATCAGTGAAATAGTTACAATCTAAAAAACAACTAAAAATTAAGCTAAACTTCACAATTATAGCAAAATACATATTATATGATTAACAAATCTATATGGCATTTATAATCTATAAAACAATGATAACATTATCAAAAGGGCAACTAAAAAAAATAAGCTAAGCACTGTTAAGTTCATACACACACTCCCTACGCCCCCATTACTCACATTCTTTCACTCTGTTCAGTTCATTAAAGTACACATAATTCCCATGGTTAAGCCAGTTCAATCTGATGCTGAACTGGGTAGTAGGCACTGGTGGAGATGGTAGGGCTCTCAGGCCTACTGCCAATGGTAAGGTAGATGTTGACTCCTAATAGCCGGACCAGGTGCTGTTTATGAGGAACTCTTCCACGTCACTCTCAATATTTAGGAAGTCCATTCCCACTCAAAGTCTGAGGTGAGCCTTTCCCTCTGGAGCAATGAGTCATGGCTGCACTCAGTGTAGAGGCTGACCAGGAGGTCTAGCAGTGCTTCCATTCTCAGGCTGCTTTCACTGCACTGCAGCCTGTCCACCAACTGCTGCTTTAGCTTCTTTACTGACAAACGGTGGAGGAGAAGGCAGGCACATATGTGACTTACAATTTTATGCTGGATTTGAGGGGCTCCCTTGTGGGTGGGGTGAAGAGGATCAATAAATATTCATATGATGAAAAAGTTGATTTATCATTTTTATGAAATAAGGCAGCTTTTGAGAATCTTTCTTTGTACAGTGGTGCCTCGGGTTACATACACTTCAGGTTACAGACTCCGCTAACCCAGAATTATTACCTCGGGCTAAGAACTTTGCTTCAGGATGAGAACAGCAATCGTGCAGCGGTGGCGCAGCGGCAGCAGGAGGCCCCATTAGCGAAAGTGGTGCTTCAGGTTAAGAACAGTTTCAGGTTAAGAACAGACCTCCAGAACGAATTAAGTTCTTAACCCGAGGTACCACTGTATTACAATATTTTGTGACTAAATAAGGATGCTTGAATTTCCCCCCCAAAAGATAACTCAAAAACATTTCTGTTCACAGAAAGAGAATTATTTGAACTAGCTGTTAAGAAGCAGCTTTTACAGGCCAACTTGGAATCCAATTGGAAAGAGCTACAGGAAGCTCAGGCTCTTGCAGTTGCTGAACCAGGCAGTATCAGCGGTACGTTTGCTGTGGTTTCTCATGTTATCAGCTACAGTTTTAAAATGTAAATTTAAAATGTGGATTTAAAATATTTCTTACAGTTAAGATTATGTTCAATTTTAATGGGGCTTTGTGTGAGTGTAGAGGATTGTTTTTTCCTATAAGACTTGCATATTCTAATATGCTACACCATGTCAATAAGGGCCATTGCTTGTTTGTATACAAATGTATTGTGGTTCAAAATAAAAGTTTAATCATCATAAAAGCCAGGTTTTAGAAACCATATTTATCGATACTTATCAAAATAGGTTTCTTGTTAAGAATAATGATGTTACAATTCAGTCTCTCTGAAACAGTTTCTTCATATACATCTTACCATGTAATATTGTTTAATATTGATGAGTCTTTGAAAGCTGCTCTTATTACTGAGACAAGGTGTATGACTTAATTTGAGTAGCTAGCACTATAAATGCAAATACTGATATTTAAGATTTCCAGTTAATACTGCATACCAATTGCATAGTAATATTTTGTGTAGTTTTTAAAGCATACGTTATTATTTGTAATGTGTTGTTCTTTAATTATTTTGTAGAACATAAACTACAGCAGCTCATTGAGCATAGAAGACTCTTGACTGCAGATCTAAATGAAACTATACATGATATGCAAAATGCTGAACGACGTGTTTCAGAAGGGGCTCAGCTGAAACAAGTTCCTGGTAGTTAATGATTAATATTATATAGTTTATATCACCATATTCATATTGCCTCAAGTGTTGCAAGACAGTTGCATCCCCTGTCACCAATGTAAACATCAGAGGAAGAGGAGACATAAACCATGTATCCTCCCATTGTTCCTGATTCAGTTTTAAATCTTGTTAATAACTTTGCAGTTTGCAAATGGTATATAAACAATTATTAATGATTAGTTAATAAATTCACTAAAACAGAGGTGTGACAGAGGTGGTCTAAACCCTCAGGTCTGTTCAAATTTTATCTTCTGGCAGATAATTTACTAGGAAGTGCTCACTTTCTCCCCATCCTCCTTCATTTCAGTGATAAATATGTATGTGAAGTACACTGTACATTAACCATCCTAATTCCATTCTGCTGCTGCTGTAACAAAACATTAACATGAAAGAAAGAGGGTGGACTTTGTGCTCCCCTCAGACTTCCTAAGGAGCCCATCTTTTCACACTTCTCTCACAGATCATCATGGTGGATTCTCAGAGATTTAAAACCTCTTGAAGTTACTTTGCTACATTCCCAAATCAATTTTGTTTAACTCCTTCACTTTGTCTTGCAATAGTCATTGACAAATGAAGAAGTCATTTGTAATTTTTAAAGAAAATTACCATTTATGAATACTTCTGCATGTTATCCAACCCTTTTGGATTTTATCAAACCTGATAAGGAATGATCACATTAAACTGTTTTCAATAGATGATTGCAAACCATTTCTTTTTGCAGAGATTGAATTGTATGAACTGTCAGCAAAAAAGGAATTGTTGCAGGAAAAGTTGGAATCCAACCAGAAAGAGCTAGAAGCAGCCCAGGCTCTTGCAGCTGCTGAACCAGGCAGTGTTAATGGTAGGTTTTCTGTAATTTTTCATACTATGAATGGTTTGACTTATACCTCCTTCTTTATAAATTATTTTATTTATTAGATTTTAAAAATATATTATAAAAACATATAATTTTTAAAAAAATTTAAAATTAGAAGTGACACACTGTGTTTATGAATATGAAGTAATTCGATCATTCAACTAGCATATAAAATTAAATATTACTATTTAAAATTTGCTTGTAATGTTACATACTAATTGCACTGTTGTTGTTTTTAGTAATTTCAGAATATATTTAAATTGAGTATGAAATTATCTGAAATTATTTTTAGAGCATAAATTACAGGAGCTTGTTGAGCAAAGAAGAAATTTGACTGCGGACCTAAATGCAACAGTTTCAAGTATACAAAAAGCACAGCGTCGTACCTCTGAAGCACTTCGATTTGAACCACCTGTTGGTATGTATGGAATGAAATACATACAGTATTTGAAATGCACCTAGCATGCATATTGCTGCAGTATTGCAAGCCCAATCATGACTGCGTAACTTGAAGTAACACTGGTCACGGCTTTTTCCCAGCCAGAACTCATCGAAACTCAGTTCCAGCACCTCTCAGGTAGAGACTGTTGCCATTATAAGAGGACAAGGGAGGTGTTCATGGTGAATTCCGGCACCACTTTTTCTAGAAAAATAGCACTAACTATTTTTCTATTTAACTAAACTTAATTTAACTTTACTTAACTATTTAACTAAAGGAACAGTATTGCACTTTATAAAGAGCTCAGTTTGAACAATTTGATGGTATGAAGACAATAAAAAATGTATAGTTTTTGAAAAAACACCAAACATTTAATCAAGAGTGGGCAGCACAATGGCAGCTGCTGCAACACTGTATCAGGATAGGCAGGATGATAACCAGATTGTGGCTTTATGGACGCATTGGCAGAGCCAATCTGATGCTCCTACCAGAATATTCATGCAACTTCAACCTTATTATATCCTTGTCCTATCATCACACTATCAGAGTAAACAGCAGGGACTGCCTTACCACACCACTATACCACCCTGGGTACTCCTGCCCTGATGTATGTTGACAAAAATACAACAACTAAAGCAAGTGAGTGATGTTCCTGCCACAAATGTCCTGGACTTCTATGCCAGTTTATTTATGTACCACATTTTCCACAAAAAATCTGTGCTCCAAGTGATTCACATAAAAACAAACATTTTAAATATAGTAGTATTGTTGAATTGCCTAATAAACAATAAAACTTTTTTTTAAAAAACCAACAATTAATAGTTCACCCCCCTAATGGCAAATATAGTCCCTCTCCCCTCACAGTTCCTCTAGAAGCTGTTCCCCTATGAAGGCTCCTATGACTGGAGGGTGAGGTAGGTGGAAACAGTCTTATTCTGGTGGCAAAGCCTCCCTTCACTTTTCATTTTCATTTAGAAAATATTTGTTGCTTTCCCAATCCGTCTTCTGCACTACCAAGATCTAAACCATAGTTTGGCTTTACAATTACTTGTGAATCTGGCTTGTAGTTTGACTCCCCCAAATAAACCTTGAGCAGCAAACCATAAACAGTAAATCATGAGCAGTAAGCCAAGTACAAACCATGGTTACTGTTTATGGTTTGTCTAAATGAAACAAACTATGAGCTCAGGTTTGCACAGAACATTAAACTAAACCATAGCTTAGCTCCTGGTAGCACAGCAGGAAGAGGACCAGGGGAGCACCAAAGTGGCTGCCATTTTCTGAATGTGCACCAGCATGCTTGCTTGTTCATATTGAAGTGTAATTTGGCTTAGCATTACCAGTGAACAGATATGAGAGGATCAAAAATCACCTAGTACCATGGCTGGCAAGTTCTCTTGTGTGTTTTAGGAGTGAGGTGATTGAGGCATATGTAGGAATAACAAAGGATGATGGGAGGTTGGATGCAAGTGACCTGTGCAGGAGCAAGCTGAAAAGCAAGCCTCGCAGAGCCTCTTTTTATTAGCAGAAGTCAACAATTGGAAACAATAGTGAAATCACTCTGAACATGACGTGTTTCCATCTAAGCACATTTCCAGCTTTATTAAATACACGTGTTAGCAGGTGTTTCCCTAAAATGTTCCCTGATACTTGCTTACATCTGCGTCCCCAGTCATGCTCCAGCCAAGCGTTATGTCTAGTAACCAAATATGTGAGAGGACAAATGGTCAGGGGAAAAACCCTGTTTGCTAGCTAAGAGTCCAGAAGTTCATGGAGAGTGGGCGCGAGGCTCCTTGACACGCTGTGGCATGCCGGGTGCAAGGTGTGCCTCAGCACAAGCGAAACGTTACCTCCATATCTCCAAAAGGTCAGGGGGAAACCCTGTCTTCTAGCCAAGAGGCGAAAGTCTGGGGAGTGTGGGTGCGAGGCTCCTTGGCATGCTGTGGCATGCTGGGTGCAAGGTGTGCCTCAGCACAAGCGGAACGTTACCTCCATATCTCCAAAAGGTCAGGGGAAAACCCTGTCTTCTAGCCAAGAGGCGAAAGTCTGGGGAGTGTGGGTGCGAGGCTCCTTGGCACGCTGTGGCATGCCGGGTGCGAGGTGTGCCTCAGCACAGGTGGAGCCACACCTCCACAGGCATATTTGCAGATCTATGCCCTAGATTCTGGTGCATACGTCTGTCAATATAGTAGACATTTTCATAGGCTTAAGTTCACAAAAAGTTGCTTTGCTATATTTCACAATCATTTCCTTTAGCCTTTCCTCCTTAAAATGTCTAATCTGCAATTACAGATGGAAAGTTTTTTTTCATTTCTTTGAAATAGTTAAGTTTTTGAGTATATTTTTCTTGTGTGACTTTGTGACCAATAAGGACACTTGAAATTGTTTTTGAAGACATAACTCAAAAACATTTCTGTTCACAGAAAAAGAATTATTTGAATTAGCTGTTAAGAAGCAGCGTTTACAGGCCAACTTGGAATCCAATTGGAAAGAGCTACAGGAAGCTCAGACACTTGCAGCTACCGAACCAGGCAGTATCAGTGGTACGTTTGCTGTAATATTTCATGTTGTTAGATATAGTTTTAAAACATATCTACTTTGGATTTCAGGTCATTTCAATACAATTGAGCTTAAATGCTAACATGGCTTATTCATACTGATGAGTCTTAGAAGGCGGCTGTTCTGATTACTGAGATAAGATGTATGATGGAATTTGAGCAACTAGCATTATAAATGTAAATATTTATTTTTAAAATACCCAGTTAATGCTACATACGTGTTGCATAATAATATTTTGTGTAGTTTTTTCAGCATACATTAATTATTATTTTGTAGAACATAAACTACAGCAGCTCACTGAGGAAAGAAGACTCATGACTCAAGATCTAAAGGAAACTATGAACAATATGCGAAATGCTGAACGCCGTGCTTCAGAAAGGGCTCTGATTGAAACACCCACTGGTAGGTAGATAATAATGAATGATGTATAATACTATGTGTCAGGGAACTGCCATCAGTGCTGGAGGGAGAGTGCAAAAGCCAGAGGGATTCCAGAGAGCGTCCAGGGATCGGGAGAAGCAGCCCATCTTCTGGGGAAGAGAATCAGCGTAGCACCAGTGGAAAAGGGGGGCAGATGGGGGAAGCGGCGAGGCGGTCCCATGACTCCTTGCCTGGGACCAGCGGGGACAGTAGGGGTCCTCCGTTGCCTACGCCCTCCTTGTGCAGAAGGCTTTCGCGCAGAGAGAGTAGGAGGAGACTAGGTGTCAAAGAGCTTCTTTGCTGGAAGAAGTTCAAGAAACGCCCACTGACGGATTCTGCCAGCGATTGAGTCAGCCACGGGTGAGTGACTGTCCGGACAGAAAAGGTTCATTTTGGCAACCCTGCCAGGTGTTTGCACCCAGCTGGGGAGATAGGCACCTGCTTACGCACGAGCAACCCCTAGAACCATTACACTATGGTATTCATAGTATTACTTCAGTGTTTCAAGACCCCTGTTATCAATGTGAAGAGCAGGAGTAGAAGTTAATCAAGTGAGTCCCTTTTCATTGTTCTTGGATAAGTTTTAGGTCTGTGAGCACTTAAAAAGGGAAGCTGTGATTACTAAGATCCAGCATGGGGTTCTCAAAAACAAGTTGTGCCAGATTAATCTCACTTATTCTTTTCCTTACAAGCTTGATAGATCAGAGGACTGCTATGGACGTAGTGTATCTTTATTTCAGTAAGGCTTTTGATGAAGTCCCCCAAGATATTTGTGCAGAGAAGCTGGCAAAATGTGGACTGGACAAGATAACAGTTAGGTGGATTTGTAGCTGGTTGACTGACTGAACTTAAAGAGTACTCACTAACGATTCCTCATCAGCCTGGAAAAAAGTGACAAGTGGGGTACTGCAGGGTCCTATCCTGGGACTGTTGTTGTTCAACATCTTTATAAATGACTTGGACGAAGGAATTGAGGGGATGCTAATCAAATTTGCAGATGAGACCAAACTGAGAGGACTAGCTAATGCCACAGAAGACAGAATGGGGTTCAAAATGACCTTAACAGATTGGAGAACTGGGTCAAAACTAACTAACAATAGGGAGAAATGTAACATTCTGCACAGGCAGGAATAACCAGCTGCACCAATATAAGATGGGGGATACCTGGCTTGCCAGTAGTACATGTGAAAAGGATCTAGGGCTCTTAGTAAACCCCAAGGGTAACATGAGTCAAAAGTGTGATGCAGCAGCAAGAAAACCTAATGCTATTCTAGGCTCCATCAACAGAGGTATGTATAGTGTTCCAATAAAGGGAAGTAATAGTCCCGCTCTATTCTGCCTTAGTCAGATCACACCTGAAGTTCTCTGTCCAGTTCTGGGCACCACAATTTAAGAAGGATCTTGACAAGCTGAAACCCGTACAGAGAAGGATGACCAAGATGCTGAATGGTCTGTTAACCAAGCCTTATGAAGAATGGTTGAAGGAATTGCATATGTTTGGCCTGGTAAAGATGAGACTGAGAGAAGATATGATAGCCATCTTCAAATATCTAAATGGCTGTCACATGGAAGATGGAGCTAGCTTGTTTTTTCCTGCTCCAGAAGATAGGGCCCAAACCAATGTCTTCTAGCTACAAGAAAGGAGACTCTGACTAAACATCAGGAAGAATGTTCTGACAGTAAGATTTGTTTCACAGTGGAACAGACTCCAAGGAGAAGTAATGGACTCTCTTTCCTTGGAGGTTTTAAAGCAGAGGTTTGATGGCCCTCTGTCATGTATGATCAAGTTGAGATTCCTGCATACAGGTGGTTGGACTAGATGACCCTTGGGGTTCATTCCAACTCTACAATTCTATGATTCCTTTGCAATATAAAAACAGAATAAAATACAACTAATAATGATTGATTGATTAAAACACCACTCATTTTGTAGCAAAAGTGTTCTTCACTCCAGGTCAGTACTTCTCAAATTTTATCACTTTCCACAGCCTTTATGAGGAAATGTTCACTTTTTTGGTCTCAAAAATTAAATTCTGCACACCCTCAAACCAAAAAGAGTTACTGGTAGTTGCACAATTAGGCAATTTTATACCTTGAAATTAATGCTCTTACAGCCATCTTCACTTTTGATAGTTCACTGTGTGCATTGCGTTCATATCACATTCAGTAACTTTCATTTCAGTTTCCCATCTGTTTTCCATGCTTTTTCTCTGACACATTGGGAGGCAATCCTTATAGATTAAAAAGAATGAGAAACTCCAGAGTTTCATGTTTTTAATTTATGAAGCTACAGAAGGTAGATTATTCATTATTTATTTAAAAGAATTTTTAGCTTACTTTTCAGCCAGAAAAGTCTTTACAATCTAAAAGATACAGCTTACAATGAAGAGAGATTGGAAGGAAGGAGGAAAAACTGTGGTAATGAGGATTGGTTTAGTTGTCCAGATGGATTATTTTATCTTGTTTTATTACATTTATATATTGCCTTTATTCCCTCATCTAAGCGGAGATGGTGTTTTGTGGATGGGAATATAAATATTCAGTGACTTCAGGATTAGTCTGTTTCTTATCCCCTTATATCAGAAGAAGATGATTTCTCATAAGTTCCTGTAGTGAATGTTGTGGTGGGGGCCACTTTGGTATACTTCCAGAATGATTTCAGTTAGCTTCTTCATCCTTTCATATATGCAATCTGCAATGTATTTATATGAAATAATCAAGTTTTTAAAATGATTTTTATTTATTTTATGCTAATATGCTAGAAATAAGGACATTTGAAATAGTTTTTCAAGGGGCAATTCTGAAATATTTCTGTTCACAGGAAGGAAGTTCTATGATCTCTTGGAGAAGAAGCAACAGTTGCAGGCAGATTTGGAATCCAACTGGGAAAAGCTACAAGAAGCTGAGGCTCTTGTAGCTACCCAGCCAGGAATTATCAGTGGTAAGTGGGCTGTGATCACTAATGCTTTTAATTACAATCTTAAATATATTTTGTTGAAGAGGCAAGCCATTGCCTTAGCTGCCTTGCCAATACGCTTGTCCAGCTCAGCATTGATGGAGAGATTACTGAAGTTATAGTGGAACCCAGTTAAACAAAATAGTCTGCTACCTCAAGTGTGTGGTCACCAATGCTGATTCATAGAGTGCTGGTGAGGTCCTGACCCAAGATGTTGGTCTTCATCAGGCTGATGGTAAGGCCAAACTTTATGCAGGCTTGGGCAAAATGGTTGATGAGTCACTGTAGAGCTTCTTCGGAGTGTGCTGTCAAGGTTGCAAACAACATCTCTCAGATAAGGATCTGCTGCACTTTTGTTTTGGTGTGGAGATGTGCCAGGTCGCTTCATATGGATGTACACCATCTTCAGTTGAGCTGAAGGCATATGAGAGCAATAGGGAGAAGAATATGTCAAAGAGGGTTGGGGTGGGTATTCAGCCCTGTTTCACACTGCTCATTATAGGGAAGGCATCTGGGGATGAGCCGTCATATTGGACGGCGCCACGCATGTTGTTGTGGAAGGACACAATCATCTTGAGAAGCTTAGGTTGGCATCCTATCTTGTTGAGCTTTGTGAAGTGTCATTTTCAGCTGACAAGGTCAAAGGCCTTCATCAGGTCTGTGAAGGTGATATACAAGGGGCTCTTAGCATTTCTCCTGCAGCTGGTGCAGTGAGAAAATCACACTCTCTCACTGGCTGGGAGAGCAGAGCAGATCAGGCAGGGACTAGGATGGTGCCAGCCAGTCTCTCTGATCCCTCTGTGCTTAGTTCTCCTAATCCATGCAAAGATGCATTGTTACAATTCAAGAGCACATTCTGGCCATGCAAAACTACTTGAGAAGAGCACAAATTAGAGCTGGTGGCAGGTGTGGCCCTGGGAGAATCTCAAGAGCTTGAAGAGGATTGGAAGGCAGCATTTAGCTCTAGGGCAGTGGTGGCCAAACTTGGCCCTCCAGCTATTTTTGGACTACAACTCCTATCATCCCTAGCTAACAAGACCAGTAGTCAGGGATGATGGGAACTGTAGTTCCAAAACAGCTGGAGGGCCAAGTTTGGCCACCACTGCTCATGGGCCTAACATTGACCACCTCCAATGTAATGTACATGGAATGATAGAAGTGCTCTATAAATGTTAAGCATTAGTCTCTAAAATTTTGAGATATTAAATACTAATTGCACTATTATATTTAGTGTAGTTATTTTAGCACATATTAAATATTTTATTATGAATTGATGTGAATTTTTAATAGAGCGTAAACTAGAGGAACTGACTGAAGAAAGAAAGCATTTGACTAAAGAACTAGATGCAACTGCAGAAGATATATTGGAAGCCCATCGCCAGGCTTCAGAAAAAGCTCTGTTTAGGAAACCTGCTGGTAAGTAGGGAATAAATGACCTTGAATATTAAAAGGGAATTTAACATGCATACTGTTTCAAAGTTCAAAGCCCAGTTATCCCATCACTGTTAAAACTGAAACCGTTGACACTGAGGTATAGAAGACATCAGTCTGACAGCCTTCTTCTGTGCCTGGATTGAGCCCCAGTGGGAATGTCACCTTCCTCCAACTACAGGAAACAAAGCAGAGTCCATTAGATGCAGCAGCCGGATGGTTTAACATCACTGTAATTTCTTTTTTGAATTTATATCCCACCCTTTCTCCTGAAGGAGCCTGGAGTAGCATGCCCATATCAAATTTCAGTGGAGAGCCCCGCATCCATCACAGCCAGCTTGAAGCTTGATAAATTGGATGAGCTTTTAGCCAATGCTAAAAACTAAGAAAGAAAGTGGGGAGGTGTTACTGGGTGGTGGTGATTATCAGACTGAGAGGTTTTATGTTTGTATTGATTTGGAAGCATTGAGGATGGACACTGTTTTTGCTAATCAAAGTAATCTCAGGGTTTACTTAGAGCAGAGAGGAGCTTGTACTGTCTGGAAATGTTCTATATGTTCCTACGGAGCCCATATTTACAGACCTCTGTTCATCATAGTGGATGTGAGTGGTATTACGTATCAGAGCTTTAAGCCCACTTGATATTCTTTGCTATTTTCCTGAATAATTAGTTTTAACTTCTTAAATCTTAAGATAAAGCAAAGGGACCCCTGACCATTAGGTCCAGTCATGGCCGACTCTGGGGTTGCGGTGCTCATCTCGCTTTATTGGCCGAGGGAGACGGCGTACAGTTTCTGGGTCATGTGGCCAGCATGACTAAGCTGCTTCTGGCGAACCAGAGCAGCGCACGGAAACGCCATTTACCTTCCCGCCTGGAGCGGTACCTATTTATCTACTTGCATTTTATGCATTGCCAAATGAAGAAGGCATTTGCCATTTTATGAAACGATGCATTTTTAATAGATTTATTCATTTATGTAACTTTATCAGCATTGAGGACATTGGAAACTGTTTTTCAATATATGATTCAAAACCATTTTTCTTTTTCCCCCAGAAAAAGAGTTATATGCACTGTCAGAGAAGAAACAAATGTTACTGCAAAATTTGAAAGGGCTGCAGGAAGCACAGGCTCTTGCAGCAACCCAATCTGGCATTGTTGGTGGTATGTATGCTGTCATTTTTCCTTTTTTCAACTATAATATTACACATGTGCATTTGGAATTAAGGTTTTTCAATTGCCAAGTAGGTTTTTAATGCCTATAGCTGTTTGTTTCTATATCTGTATACATGTGGGATCTGCAACAAAATGTTGCAGTGTGGGCTGTTCCTGTTCATTATGCCAGCCAGACAGCTATGCTTTCTTTCAGGAGACTCCATTCCCTCCCCTCCCCTCCTTGGGTTTCCATTCTCCTCCAACACACAGTCAGTATTCTGTGGCTAGTCAACATGTTCGGTCCTCATTGGCCAGTTTATGATTCCCCTTCCCATATGATTCTTTACTGCTTCCATGAATTTTGGAGTTTCGCTGAGCATTCTCATTCTTATATTTTGTTTCTTAGTAGTTCTGTTTTCACATAATAGCCATCATAACTCAAATCTTATCTCCCTATTAATACATATGTTTAATATGCTACATCAGTAAGAATCATTGCATGTTTTTATACAATATTATATGTCAAGACAAACCATGGTTTAGTGTTACATCTGAATCAGGCAATTAATATTTGAACATTCAGTGAGCAATATATAATACGCTCATTTATATTAAATATTTTAGATACTGAATGCTAATTGTGCTATTATATATAGTGCAGTAAATTAATTAAGGTACTAAATGAAGGCAAATTAATATTTTGTCACAAAATTTGGTCTGAAATTATTTTTTAGAGGAGAAACGGAAGCAGCTTGCTGAGCAAAAACAACGTTTGGCTGCCGATCTAGAGGCAACTATGCATGATATACAAAAGGCACAGCGTCACGTTTCAGTGGCGCCTATAACTGTGTCACCTAGTGGTAAGTTGAGAATAAATGACCTTCTGTCTACAGTCACTTTTTGTTGTTTCAGTAAAAAGTTCTCCGAAAAGAGGTAGAAAGGGCCTTGGGTCTTGCCTGGTACTTCTGTGTCATTTCTGGGGCAGGGCTGCTGTCAAGTTTGAGAGAGCTGTAGACAACCTGTCCTGTCTCCCTACCTGTACCACCTGGGTGCCCCCCCCGGCATAAATTAATATGGTAGTGGCTTCTGTAGAAGCTGCTTAGCTGCTCTCTGGAGAGCACCAGAAAGATTGCCACTGCCTGCCCCTACTTGAAACATGTCTTCATAATTTTACCCAGGAGCAGCAAAGAGAGCTGACAGTGCTCAGCCCAGTGCTCACTATAGAAGGCTGGAGGAAAATGACTGCAGCCACCACCATCATATTTATTGCCTCAGAAGATGCAATTGCAGTAGTAAAATGATGGGTGCGGCAGCCATTTCTATAGTGAGTGCTGAGCTTGGTGGGGGGAACTATTTTTTAAATTGAAGAGGGGGAGGGGACAGCATTGACCCTGAGAAATTACTTTGTTACATTACCAGAAGGTTTTCATTTGTCTCACTTACCATGTCTTAAGATCTGTACTGACGGATTAAATTTTTATTTTTAATTAAAGATTTCATTTTTGCACAAGTTTCTTCATCTTTTGCACGTATGATATTTTTCAAGTGATTTAACCATGATTTAAATTTTTAAAACATTTCATTTTCCAGAAAATGAATTATATGAACTATCAGAGAAGAAATCTCTGATACTGGAAAGTTTGGCATTCAATCGGAAACAGCTACAGGAAGCTCAGGCGCTTGCTGCTCTGCATCCAGGCACTGACAGTGGTATGTTTTAGGAGCGTGCAGCAGCACAAGACTTGCTACATACCCAAATTTGGCATTTTGTAAACCAGATTCGCTTGGTCCAAGGTGCTTTGTGGATTGCTTGAGTCAACTTATTTCTCAAAGTCCACTTTGTTTGCCCTTCTTCATTCACTTTTTTGGAGGACAAAAAACTATAACTTTTTCCTTTTGACAGAGGTAAATGAAGTTTATAAGCATATCAGCCCCTCCAAAGTGGATTAAGCCTATCAAACTACAAACAAATGAACCCAGGGACTCTTGTTGTGGATACCTCTGAAATGTGATCTTTTCCATAAAAATACTGTCTCTTTAACTTTTAAAATATTTGGGTGGACTGGAAGTAGATGAAATTTACTGGCAAGTTTGCCCCTTCTGAGGTCATGACTCCTGCCAAATGTCTGAAGGGATAGCTGCTGTGGTTCTTTTGCAACAGCAACCTTATCTTGTGTGTGTGTGTGTTTTAAAAAGGATTCACTTATGTATTGGGCAATGACAAAGGAGAGGTGCCTCTGGGTAAGAAACTGGATACAATTCTAGGAGATTTTTGCTAGGCACTTACAAACTTACCCTATCAGTCACAATGTAGTTTTGGAATCATGAAAAATATATAATATAATATAAAAATTAAAGGAAAAGAGAATCTGGGACACAAGATATTAAGGCCTTGAAGCATTAGACTTTATATGTAAGTCCTCAGCAAATCCAGTGTGTGGCTTTCTGCTGGGACAGGCTTGCTTGGGTGGGGTTTGCAAGCAGGGTGCGTTCTATGTTTCTGTTCTGTGTATAGGCTTTGATCGTCATCTGCACCATCCTCCTTTTTTGTAATAGCATTTTAAGTTTGCCAAAATATTTTTAGCCCTTTATCATCATAACAACCCTGTGAAGTAGATCATAATGCACTTCTAGCAAAACAACAAAAAGAACGTAGTAGCACCTTAAAGACTAATACATTTATTATGACATAATATTTATTGGGCTGCACTTTACGTCAGCAGATGCATTCTATGAAAGCAGATGTAATAATACATTTGCTAACTTTTAAAGTGCTACTTGATAATTGTTTCACTTCGGCTGTAAGCCATGCCTGTTGACTAACTGTTTGACTGAAAGTGCACCAGAGTAATATACTGTACTCAATACCACACAATGACCCTGTGTCAAGAGAAGGAATTTTAAATTAGGTCTCCAGATCTTCTGGTGGGCTGACTTTAAAAAATACAAAGAAAAAAGACAATGCTCTTCCTGATTGACTTACTGAGAAGAAAGTGCAGGTCTGGTTATGAATTATGAGCCTCATAAATAAATGGCATGATCATGCACAGAGTGCACCTATCTCACCAATGAGGAATTTCTGTTAGCATGATGATTTCACAACACCCACTGCTGTCCAAACAGAAATACATGTCCAAGCATGTATTTGAAGAAGGCCCCCCTCCTCTCGGCATTAGGCTTTGTTGCCTCAGGATTAGCAAATACATTTTTTAAAAACCAGTAAATGTAAGTCTTTAAATATCCCTGCTGGTAAAAGAAAATGGTATAAGTAAAGTTAGTTTTACACACAAGAAACTCACAGTGTGGCCAGTGATGCTACTCACACAAGAAGGCAACAAAAGAAAGATACGCAACATGGTAGAGAACAAACCCAGCCATTTAATGCACTCATTTAGTGCACTTATTTTATTCTGTAGGCATTTAGCACACTTATTGTATTATAAATTGCCCCAAATTTCTTTATAGACCATAAATTAGAAGAATTAGCTCAAGAAAGAAAGCGTTTGACTGAAGATCTAAGAGAAGCTGTGCATAGTCTACATGAAATACAGCGGCGTTCTTCACAAAAAGGACAGATTGATTCTGTTGGTAGGTGGACAATATATGACCTTCATGGTCCCCCCCCCAAGGGTTTCTAGTGTTGTAAGCCCAATTATCAGGCTACTGAGAAAAAGGAGGTAGAAGCAAGTTAACCTATTAGTATGTGCTCTCAATCACATGTGCATGCATACATGGAGGTGTCACCAATAGCAATGTGTTTCTAGGGTCATACTGTGCCGTTTTCCTGTACATTTACATCAGGAGAAAATTAATCATAGGCTATGAAATATAGCTTTGAGTGGAAATAATACTATATTATAAACACAAGGCAGTTGATACTGCTGAGATAAGATGGCGCCCGGCACACTTCCCCTGTGCCGATGGACGCTTGTGCCGATAGAAAAAACTTGAGCTCTCTTCACAGCTCTTAGCAGACTTCTGCAGTGGCAGAAAATGTTGCCTTGTGTGTGGATAATAAATCAGACTGAACACAGGCTTCTTGCTAATCTCTAACAGCCTTTAATGAGAAGAAAAACATCATAAATCAGCCCCGGTGAGAGAGCAGGCATTCTTTCGTCTCTCAGCCAAAAACGAAAGTAACTCACACACAAAGAAAGATTCCCGTATGTGAACATAACCACACCTCAGAATGTGAGACGTCACACAGAACTGTTTAACCCTGTAAGTTCTGATTCTCCTCACAGATACATATGCATAGGATACTTTGTCAAAAGCCTTACTGAAATTAAGATACACTACATCTACAGCATTCCCCTTGTAATTCTATCAAACGAAGAAATGAGATTCGTCTGTCATGACTTGAGAAGCCCAAGCTGGGTCTTAGTAATCACAGCATCCTTTTCTAAGTGCTCACAAATGGACTGTTAAATTATCTGTTCAAGGACCTTTCATAGTATCAATGTCAAGCTCACTGGTCGGTAGTTCCCTAGGTCTTCTTTTTTGCCCTTTTTGAAGATGGAGACACATTTGCCTGTCTCCAGTCTGCAGGGACCTCACCCATTCTCCAAGAATTCGCAAAGATTATAGACAGAGGCTCTGTCTGTAACTAACTGGCTGCTAGTGCAGTTTGATGGTGATATTCTACCCTTGTGAGCAGTTCAGCCACCATATTTTGCACTAGCTGCAGCTGCAGATACAGAGGAGGAAGAGGAAGAGTAGTAAAGGTTTAAAAGAAGAGGGCTCCGGGATGCACTTGAAAGTGCTCTCATGGAATGTAAATGGATTTAACAATAAAACCAAAAGAAATCAAATAGCACATGCCCTATATAAACAAAAAAATGGACATCATATGTTTACAGGAAACTATAAACAAAAGTTTGGGACAAGATTTAATCATCTCAGATAAAAAAAAGAAAAGGGGAGTGGTTTTGTATGTTAATCCCAAATCAGATCCTAAACAAATATTCAGGGATGAAGGTAGAAGGTAGAATAATGGGGTGGAGGTCAAATGGGCAGGGAAACGATGGATAATTGTGGGAATGTACGCTCCAAACGAACAAAAACTGGAATTTTACAAAGACCTATAGGAGAAATCATTTGAGGTATATGAGGGGAAAGTTGTGTTAATGGGAGATCTAAATGGGGTTGTTTCTTTAGATTATGATAGGACAATACGAAACAGATTGGTTAAGTTACCATCAGTTGAGTGCAATATTTAAGCTAGATAAAAAAATATGGTGAAAATGTGCTTTTAGGATCCAGGGTCAAAATATTATCCAAAATGTATAACATTACTTGAGTGGGAGACAATGGAGGAAATGGTAAAGTCTTCAATGGTAAGTTGGGCTAGGGACGTTGGACACAATATTGATTTTGCATTATGGGAACAACTGTGGAAAGTAAATTCAAGGTTTACAGCATGCTACATGTTAAGAGAATTTTTTATGAAGATGCAGCATAGATTGTATTTGACACCAAATAAACTAGTGAAAATGTCAAAATCAATAAAGGGTAATTGTTGGAAATGTAGGACAGTAGATGGAACCTTCTATCACCTGTGGTGGTCATGTAACATAATTAAAAATTACTGAGAAATGATCTATAATGAACTAAAAATGTTTTCAAAATCCTTTTCTAAAAACCCAGAAGAATTTTTGCTGGGGTTAATAACAACAGAAGTCACCAAAAAACAGAGAAATTTGTTCCTATACACGACAACATCCACCCATGTGTTACTAAGCCCAAAATGGACAAGGTATCAACAAAAGAAGAATGACACATTAAACTGTTAGAATATGCAGAGATTGCAGGAATGACCACTAGAATAAGAAATCAAAATGATGAAAGATATAAGGACTGGATATTTTTTATTGAATACAGTATATGCAAATTTTTTATAAGCAAACAATCTACCTAGCAGGATGGTAAGATTTTCAGCACTGTAAGAAATAACTAAAGTAGCTACAACAGCTGGGGTGAACCAAGGAAACACGGGAAAAAGAGATAAAAGGAACCATGGAAGGAGAGGAGAGGAAGTGGGTTATGGATTTTTTTTTTTTTGTCTAGGAAATCTTAAATTGCAACCTCTTTTTTATTTTAGAGATTCTTTTCTTACTGTACTTTTTGTCCATATTTTGTTGACATGGAATTATATCAGAAACTCAAATAAATAAAATTATTTTAAAAACTCAAAAACAAAACACATATTAGGTATAATATAGTTATAGATATATTGGTGTACATTAGTGCCACTGGTAGCTGATGATACATTCCAGGGTCTAGACTCTTTTCCCAGAGGCACAGGGCATAAGGAACTACAGATGGATGCATAATCTTCCTGATGGAAAAATATGCTAACCCATGATCTGCAGAGCCCCAGGCAGTTAGTGAAATAGTCCATATTCTAGGCTTTTCTCACCACAGGGGCGGGGGTGGGGGCAGATAAATTCAGATGACCTGGCTTTTGTTCTGTGATGCTATTAGCTACAAGGTCATTTGAAACCATTTTTCAATAGGTTATTGTGTGTGTGTGTGTGTGTGTTTGCAGAAGAAGAATTAGAAGAATTGGCTATGAAGAAAACACAGTTGCTGCAAAAGTTGGAATCCAATCAGAGACTACTAGAAGAAGCTGAAGTTCTTGAAGCTGCTCAGCCAGGCACAATCAATAGTATGTATACAGTGATTTCTCATGATTTCTGTTAGTCTAAAACATATATAAGTCAGGATTACAGCTAACCCAGGCCCTGTAGACATGGAGAAACCCACACCAGTCCAAAGAGGTGCCTGGCCACCCAAATGACCTTATTCCAAGCCCTGCCTTGATCTGTCCCCCATTGCCCCTTCAGGAGCAAAGGACCCAGTGGGCCAGATGCTCCAAAACGGCTGTCCTTCCTCAGACCAAGGCATTTTGGTTGAGGTAGGCATAGAGAGTGCCTGTTCTCCTGTGGCTTTGCTGTAACAGCAGCAAACAATGTTTAAACTGTCAATCTTTTGGAACTCATGGGCACATTTCCAAATCTTTGTACAGTGGTGCCTCGCAAGACTAAATTAATTCGTTCTGCGAGTTTCTTCGCCTTGCGAATTTTTTCGTCTTGCGAAGCACAGTTTTAACGGGTATTAACGGTTTTAAGAAAAAGGAAACAAACTCGCAAGACGTTTTCGTCTTGCGAAGCAAACCCATAGGGAAATTCGTCTTACAAAGCAACTCAAAAAACGAAAACTCTTTCGTCTTGCGAGTTTTTCGTCATGCGAGTTTTTCGTCTTGCGAGGTACCACTGTAAACTGTTGTGGGCACAACCACAGAATGATTGCTGTGCAAGCCTGCCTAGTCACAAAGTACAATAATAAAGGTGTGTATTATCGGTAATTATTTGGCCAAAATTATTTTTAAGAAAGCAAGTTTGATCAGTTGGATCTTGTAATTCTTGCATATTATACATTTCCTGATTCACACTGCAAATCCATATGTTACTCATCTCAACCTAAACAAGACTACCACTTTGTTCCTCCAAATAGCTCTCACACACATACGGAATCCTTCCATTGGTTCCATCCTCTCCATCACTCCTCGCAGAAGTATTCTCCCAAAAGCAACTACAGTGGTACCTCGGGTTACATATGCTTCAGGTTACATACGCTTCAGGTTATAGACTCCGCTAACCCAGAAATAGTGCTTCAGGTTAAGAACTTTACTTCAGGATGAGAACAGAAATCTTGCTCCAGCGGTGCGGCAGCAGCAGGAGGCCCCATTAGCTAAAGTAGTGCTTCAGGTTAAGAACAGTTTCAGGTTAAGTACGGACCTCTGGAATGAATTAAGTACTTAACCCAAGGTACCACTGTATTGCCTGCTCACCCTCTCACCATCTTTTTTTTCAAACCAATTGAGGTCTTGCAGAGCTGGAGAAGGGAGAGGTGAATGCATATGCTGGATAAAAATTAACAGTTTGGGGAAGGGATGTTGGAAGATCAGCTGTGTGCTGCAGGCTTTTGAGTTGTTTTCCTCCTGCCTTGCTGTTCTTTATTGCTTGCCTCTCCGTTTGGTGTTTTCACTTTGTGCACCATTATGAAGCTTGACCACAATAGTGCTATTATTTGCTTTAAAAAAACCCACAACTCTAAACAGGTCTAATAAGTATAGGCACTGCAAAGCAGGGTGGGGAATGGCTGAGACAGGTCTGGCCCAGGATGTTTTGTTGCTGCAGGCAAACTTGAAAAGGCCTCCCACCCACTGCCTCTTCCTCTGCAGCCACTGCTGCCTAGAGATAGCCTGGAAAGTAAAGGGAAGCTGGAGAGGAGCAGGTGGTGGCAGCAAGTGCCTGACAATGACCAGCAGTGCGCACCTGGCAGCAGCAAGGAGCACAGCAGTGGCCAGATGTAAGCACCTTGTGGCAATGAGCAGCAAGTGTGCTGTGTGTTTCCCTGAGGTGGCTGCCTCACTGTGCCTCATAGGTGGGCCGGCCCTGGATCAAGACATTTGCTTTCTTCTCTAGAGCGTGTGCATGTTACACTATCAGTTGCTACAGTTGAATCCAAGGTTGGGGGAAGATCAGGACACAGGGTGGAAATTTTGTGCTTTGTCTTCCCACCAGAACTTCAATATTCCAAAACCTATGCTGGTTCCATGCCTCTGTGGCTTTGCCTTCATGGCTTCCTTCCTTCAGTCCTTTCCTCTCAAATGTTCACTAGTCTGCTGAGTGAGAGATACCAGCTACTCACCTCCCGCTTGCTCTGTGCAGCCACACCCCGACCATCACGATTGGTTGAGGTCAGCCATAAGCAACACTCCACCAAGTCCCAAATATGTGTCCTGCTGGGTAAAAAATGGAGCATTGGGCCTTGCCTGAAGCAACACCTTGCCTGAAGCACTTTTACATAGGAAAAAAAATACCCTTTCCCTGGGAGAAAGATGGGCTTGCTCAGGGATGGAGGCAACCGGCAGAACTGATTGGGAGAAGAAAAGTGTGCATTCTTAGCACAGAGGTCAAACTGACCTCTGGTGGGAAGCAGTATGCCTTGCACAGGCAGTGACCATTTTAGGCACGTCCAGTATGTGTGCAACCACACACGCATGCATCGCACTGAGCCTGAAAGTGACCCAAAAAATCACAAAAAGGTGTGGGGCGGGGGTGGAATGAGGTGTTTGCAGGCTTTTTCAATGGTGTTCCAAATTTCAAACACACAGTGCCTTGGAATGTAACCCCCATGTAAACTGGGAGTTGCCTATACTGCAGGTTGCGACTGGAGGGTGCTGTGGGCTCTGGAAGGATGCTGCCTCTGCCCTCATTGAGGAGCTTCCACTGCTTAAACAATCAGGACTTAAAGCCTTCTAGACTGCACCAGAACCTAATCACCAAGCTCTAATATGCCACATGATATCAATAAATGCCATTGCTTGTTTTTGTATGTCATTATAAAGAAAAAGGAAAAAGAAAAAAGAAAAAGAAAAAGCAAGCTCCCTGTCAGGTTTTGCATGATACCTGCACTTTCCAGGATATGTTCCAGGATATGTTCTATGTAAGACTTAGCTCTCTGTGCAATATGATGATAAAAATGCTGCACTGTGTTATAGAATTTCTGTCTGCATTACTGCGATAGTGCTAAGCATTCCTATTTAAAATGGTTAGATAATTTTGTATACTAATTGCACTTTGTAATGTTTTTATTTCAACTGCATTTATAGTGTGTTATGAATTGGCCTGAAATTGTTTTGTAGAGCATAAACTAAAGGAGGTAGCTGAGGAAAGAAAACGTTTGACTGCAGAACTAGAAGAAATTCTACACAAGATGGTACTAAAAGATGTACAGCTTCAGGTTTCAAAACCACCTGGTAAATGCTGATTAAATTACACTTGTAGGTGCTTAAGTCTGCATACTGTTCCAGGAGTTGCAAGCTTAATTAAAGTGAATAAAGAATGTGTCAGACCACAAACTAAATATGTAGCATAATGCGTTTCCAAATTTTCTTAGAAATTTGTTATAATTATATATTTTTTAGATTTTACATTGTATTTTATGTTGATTTAATCCACTATATTAACTTTTAAAGATATTTACGTACTTAAGATACTTAGGTGGACAATTGGCATACAAATATTGTAAATAGATAAAAGGTCAACTTTTGTATTTTCACCCTAGGCGCCCTACAATTTTTGACACTTTCAGAAGAATTTCAGTTAGCCTTTACCCCTTGCTTTAAAAGCTGCAAGGATGGATGAAATTTGTCTTGTTACAAAAGAAGCAAGTTTTTACATTTGAATATGTTTCTTCATTTTATGTGAAAATGGGTGATATCCAAGTTCATCATACTCTGAGTAGATCCATTGAAATGAAGGGACTTTGAGTATACCTTAGTTGGATATCATCCTCACTTAGCAGTTAGGACATATTTTTCGAGAGATAATTCTAAAATATTCCTATTCATAGAGAAGGAATTATATAAACTGTCAGAGTGGAAGCAACATTTATTGGACAATTTGGAATCCAACCTGAAAGAGCTAGAAGAAGCTTGGGCTCTTGCAGCTACCCAACCAGGCCCTAGCAGTGGTATGTATATGATTATTTTTGCTGCTAGTTCTGTTAATATCTTAAACATACAAACCTGAAATGCAATGTCCTTCTATTTCAGTAGATATTATCTACTGATACAGATATTCAGTAATCTGCTGTTCTACAACTCAGACAGAACAGCTATGATGAACAGTCAAATATTTTAGAAAGTTCAAGAATCTAGTTGGCTTTGTAAGTCTCTAGGAATAGAACCTATTGTTTTCCATCCTGACAGGGACGTTAGAATGTAGAAATCTGTGTCTTCAAAAGGTAATACTGACCATCGTGACCTTTGAGTTCTTTCTCCTTCTGTTGAACATTAGACATTCACATTCCTTTATTATATGGAAAGCACATAACATATTAAGTACAAAAAGACATGACAACAACAGTGAAAATGGTGCTTACTTGAGTGGGTAGGTAATGAGATTAATCTACAGCTGGGCAAAAAGAAGAGCACAGTTTCAGCCAAAATTAAACCATTCTTAGTCCAATTGGCAATTCTACTCCAGTTGTCCTTTCTTATGAATACATAAAATCACTGCTGATTAATGATAGAGGTTTTTTTTAATCACTATCTTTCAGCTTGGGTTTGCAACACTGCTTGTGTTATTTCATATTTAACAGAGCTGAATGGTAACTTGAGACATTTTAAACATTCAAATGATTTTTGTTGAGGAAAAATGAGGTAACAGTCAAACACAGAAAAAATACTTAATGCAGCAACTTCAGAAAGACAAATAAATGGTCATTAGGTTTAAATGTATTGCATTTATGTAATATAATATTAATTGTATTATCTAATATTAAAGTTCATGCCAACATCCTTAGTAATATCCTTAAAGTGTTTCTAAACAAATTGTGGAAAATTGTCATGTAGATAATCTATTAAAGAAGTTAAATGAGGAAAGAAAGACTTTGATTGAAAACCTGGAAAGAGTTGTGGAAGATTCACAGAAAATGAAATCTCGTCTTTCTGAGACAGGTGGAGTAATAAGACCCATTGGTGAGTACATAATAAATGTGTTTGTACATAATCACAAGTATTATAACTATAGTAATCAAAACAATCTAGAGATTATTATGTATTGAAATATTGCCAAGAACATAATATTATGTACTGTCATTGTACTCTATATATAGTCTCAGAAACTACTTTTCACAATTTATGATCTCCTATGATTCTAGCTGTAAAAATAACATTTAAAACTATGTTTTAATTTTTAAAAACATCTTCATTTCTAGAAAGGGATTTAAGTCATCTTTTACAGAAGAAAAAACTGTTTTTGGAACGCTTGGACTCAAATCTCAAAAACTGGCTAGAAGCACAAACACTTGCAGCTACTCAACCAAGCAGTATCAATGGTAGGTATATCATATGTTTAAATATCATCATAATCTTGTGTGTATGCCGTCTTTCCATAGTTAAAACCATGCTCAAGGTTGCTTACACAAATGTTGCAAAAGTACTCAAAACAATAAATAGAACACATCAAAAAGGACACAAACAAACGGAACCATTTTGGTTCAACCTGTGCGTGAGCCTGCTGTTGGTTCTGGTTACTGTTGTTTTGTTCTTTCAGTTTTTATATAGAATAGTCCATGTCTTCCAATCTGATCTAGGAGGCAGAGAGTGGCTTCTCTCCCAGAAGAAAGCTCTAGGGGATCTGGCTCATTGGCAGCTGTTGTAGGAGGTGTAATCCCAATTGTCTGCAATGCCCTCAGGAATGCCCAGTGAAGAGACATTCACGAAATAATAAACTTCTGTTTCCACCCCCAGCATATGCCTATTGACCAAAATGTATTTAAAATATATATTTGGAAACATTTTTTTACAATAAAAGTTGTCATTTTATCCGGGACTGTTATTTAAAACTGAGGTTGTAAGTGAATTATTCTACCTTTCTCAGTTTTATATGCAACAGCTAACATGTTCCTTTTTAGATATGGCTGTCTTTATTCTAGAACAAATGAGAATGAAGAGAAAGCATCACTGACAGTACAAGAGAAACAAGCAACACAAAAATCACCCACCCCAACTTCGAATTTGGTTGCTAACTTCTTTCCCCTTGAGGAATATTTGTGCCTCAGTTGTACTTGCTTGCAACAGTATTGCTATTGCACAGTAGAGTAGAATTATTTATTCCAAAAGACAAATGACACCTTGCGGGATAATCATCTTGCAGTTTGAAGGCTATGTTAAGAAATACATTTCTATTGTTGCTAAAACCTTCTCCCCCCCCACCCCGTTTTTTGTAGATAAAAAATTTCAACACCTCACTGAACAAAGGCGGCTTTTGGCTGCAGGCCTGGAAGCAATTATTCAAGATATACAAAATATACAGGATACTGATTCAGAAAAACAAATGAAAGACAGAGGTGAATATAGAATATGTGACATATTTAATTGCAGAATCCATTCTTTCATTAGTGGAGGTAATTATTGAAGGTTACAGTGTCACTTTGTGATTGAAGGCAGGTGAAGTGGGCAGCTCCCAGAATCCAGTTCAATTTCCTGCTTTTGTTGAAATGGTTGCATTTATATCTAGCTCCCTCTTTACTTAGGCTATTCTATTTCCTTTTCAAATTTTTCCTTAGCTTGTTCCTCTTGTTCTTCCATTTTCCCACCACAGTACTCTTTCTCTGGAACTGCTTGTGGTTTGCCTTAGTGTATCTTCTCCACCCTTACCCCTCTGGTCTTCCTCTTTTCTCTGAGAAGCCCTCTGATTTCTGTTTTTCCATGGCTCTCTTGCCCCGTTTCTTTCAAAACTCAGAATCAAGAATAAAGAAATCTCTCTCTCCCTCCCTCCCTCCCTCCCTCTCTCTCTCTGGCCCTCCTTCCTACCTTAGCCATTTTAGCAGAAGGAAGGATAGCATGTGTGATGGTTTTTTCCGCTGTACCTAACCTCTCTCTTATCTGTGAATCCTGAATGTGAGAGTAGGGAGTGGAGTGAAGGTTCATAAGTAGAAGAGCAAATCTCTCATCCATTATTCCTACTTTGTTCCTTTAGTATGCAGAGTTTGGGGGGCAGTTGGTATTAACAACAACCTTGCTGAGCCCCCTTCTGCACCTTCTAAGGGAGCAGCAGTAATAGTTGAACCAAAGCCTTCTGTGAAATCACTTCCAGTTCCCAGTCCTTTCAAAACCGTAACCAAGGCTGAATAGTACTCCCCTTTATTAGTCTGTTTCTATGGCTGACAAATTTGGTAATTTAGAGTTTGAATTTATGGACATGCTGAAGCTTCCAGCCATTGACACACTTGTTTCTTAATTCATTGCCTAAAGGAATTTCTCCTGCCTAAATATGAGGATACCCAACTTCTACTGAGAGGAGGCTGGACTTGCTCTCTGCAGGTTTCATGAGACAGCAGCCCTAACCATGTATACTTCTTGCTTTGCTTCTATGTTAACTTGAGCTTCCCTAATATGGCTGGATGACCTCCTTGGCAATCCTCATCAGGACCAGCCCATCCTCAAGATATACAGAGCAACAGCTTTTGTGGATGATGCCACACTTGGCAGCACACAATTTGCAGCTCACTCTCTGGTGTCAGAAGGAGAACCTATGGTTGAAGTACTGGGATGCTGATACCACAGCTAGAGTTGACTTATGGGGCAAATTTTCAGGGAATATGCCCTTAAAGATGGCTTAGTTAAATCTTGCAACAGAAGGAGGTTCTTGTCTTTTCTTGCCTGGAGAGCTATTTCTTTTGTTGTTTTCCTTCATATGACGTTCATGGCTTTTGTCCACAGGGCATGGATTCCATACCCAACCACTCTTGCTGAAACTAATCTTACTGCTCTGCAAGGCCCCAGCAAGATCCTTTAAAAAAAATTAAAAAAAAAATTATTAAGATTTCCAAGAAAGGAATTACATAAATAAAAAGAAAAGGAAAAAAAATACAAAAATAAAAATAACAGAAAAATACAAAATACAGAGAAATGATAAGAAAACTCTTAAAAAGAAAAACAAAATATATCAGTCTTTCCATGCCTTACATTCATTTCCTTGCTTCCCGGACCTCCTCACACCTCCCTTTTTTGTATTCCAATTCAGTTAGTTAATTCAGCAATTTCTTTCCCTCTTTGTTTTTATCTCAATCCTTTAACTTAATATTTTATAACTTTGGATTCTCACCTGTTAACAGTCCATTTTTACATACATCTTTATAACATTGCTGCTTAAACCACTTAAGTTCATTCTGACATCATTCTAACATTCATTAATTTTGCAATATTTCTGTAAATAGTCTTTAAATTTCTTCCAATCTTCTTCCACCAACTCTTCTCCCTGGTCTCGGATTCTGCCAGTCATTTCCGCCAGTTCCATGTAGTCCATCACCTTCATCTGCCATACTTCCAGAGTGGGTAAATCTTGTGTCTTCCAATATTTTGCAATAAGTATTCTTGCTGCTGTTGTGGCGTACATAAAGAAAGTTCTGTCCTTCTTTGGCACCGTTTGGCCGACCATGCCCAGGAGAAAGGCCTCTGGTTTCTTCAGAAAGGTATATTTAAATACCCTTTTCATTTCATTATAAATCATCTCAACTTCAGGGCTACAGGATTTATTTTCTAGCCCATCACCAACACCTTGCTTTGTACAATCTCTGGTTTCCAAATGACCAAAGAAGGAATGCCACCCAGCACCTTCGGAACATGGCAGAAATTGCACCAGTTACTTCAGGGGGAGTCCTTCTTCAACATCTAATGGTGCTGAAGTCTCTAAGGCAGCTACACAAGCATCACCTATCTCCTTTACTAGAAACTACAGAATTGACCCAGAAATCATAGATCCTGCCCAACATAGGGAAGCTTAATATCACCCCTAAATCTCATAAATAACTACATAAATAAAAATAAAGATGACCTTCTACAGCAACACGAGAAAGAATTGCTGGTTCCTATCTGAATGGTAATTCTGTGTTGCTTGCAAAGGTCATGAGACCTCACCCTAGTTTCTTGACCGCTTCATTTAAGTTACCTAGTTTTTAAGTTTTCTAAAAAAATATGTAAAATGTTTAGAATTCTAAACATTTTTATAAGGTGGTAGGTATTTTCTTCCTCTTTTCTGTGTTTTGTCTTGTGCAGCTGATTTGTTTGAGCTTGATAAGGATGCAAATAGGATTCTGGAAGCTGCCTACTTCTATCAAATTCTCTTTCCTGCCTTCAACTACAAGGTGGTGCCTACAGAACTGCCATTCAGATAAGAACTAACGGTTCTTTATCACAGCTAAATGTCACTCTGCATCTCATATAATTCAAGTAGCAGAGAAGCATGTAAAACAATTTTTTAGCTATTAATTGCTTTTTTGTGTTAATTTTTTTAATTGATTCATTTCAAAAGAAAAGTGCAAATATAACCAAAATAAAGAAAATATAGAATCAAAAATGTAAACCATAAAGCATCACAGCCTATAAGGGCAAACGTACAAAGATATAACACATATCCAAAGGGATAATAAAGTATTAACTCATACACAGGTTCCCATTGCAAATAATAAAAATATATAAAAGTATTCTCCACCATTGAGTTCTATAATTATTAAGCATAAAGCTTCTATATAGTCTTACGTGAGCCAGATATTTGCATATCCTCATGGTACTAAGTGACCATGTGCCTCAATAGTTGTATAAGAAATAAAATAATGTCATATATTCTAAAGAAACCATTCATTTGAGCTCTGTCCTTTAGATATTTTTAGTTTGTGAGAGATGTTTTCAAGAAAGGCAATTTGCCAAACTTCAGCTAATATTTGTAAAATATTTCTTTGTAGAAATGGCTTTGAAACAACTACATGAAAAAAAGAAAGTGTTTTTGGAAAATTTGAGAACAAATTTTAGAGAACTGAAAGAAGCCAAGGCTCTTGCAGCTGCCGAGCCAGGTGGTATCAGTGGTAAGTATTTTACTGGGCAATCCAAGTCATGGGAATGTGTCAAACAGCTCAGCCACCACTGATCCACCAACATAATAACCACAGCATCCAAACAGCATTTGGTGGAGTAGTCACTAGCACAACATGCCTATGACTGTATGATATCCACATGCTGCTCTGTGTTGCTTCTGCTCAGCCTCCAGCCGACTCTGCCCCTCCAGTCCACCCTCTCATTACTGCTGTAACTTTCCATTTCTTCTCTGCACACTTCCTTCCTGCCCAGTATACTGCCAAAACACTCCTCTCTCTACCACTACTATGTCCTGGCAACCACTACTGCACACAGGCACTGTTGTCGGAGTCCATTATCGCCCTTGTCACTTCTTGAACTTTGACTCCTACTTGTTTGCTGTCTGGTTCCCCACCCTTTGGCTACCCCAAGGTTGAGCTACCCTTCCACTGGTGTTGTGCCAGGTAGCCTAACCGCAACTGCTGAGCCAGGGTTTCTCTCCCCCCCTTGCTGCCTGTGAACTTTGCCTCTGTGCTTTGCTGAGGGTCTTCCTTCCCTGTGCTGAGCCTGTCTCTTCCTGTGACCCTTTGCCTGTGTGTTTGTTTCGAGTCCTCCATCTCTGGCTGGAGTGCACTTTTTATCCCACTGGGCTATGTGCTCCTGCAGCAGGGGATGCTGGGAGCCAAGTCTGCCAGGACTGTTGCAGGAGTACTGTAGGGGGAACCCAAGTTGTGCAAAAGTGAACTTGTCAAAGAATAAAATAGGCATAATGTGAACAGTTTTTTAAATTGAATATCGTTTGCCGTATGTCTTGATTTGTGTGTGAAGACTGGTAGTGGCAGTTGGGGGTCTCCATCCCAGTGGAGCAGTGTTGGGCCACACCAAAACCACTGGATTCTTGGTGGGACAGCACTTGTTGCAAAGCAGCCTGTGAACACGAGTTGAGGGAGGCAACTGCATAGTGGCTAGAATCACAGTGGGGAGGATTGCATGGGGAGCCAGAGCAGTTGTAGCTCATGCAGGGTATTTGCCAGTGATGCCAGCTCTCCATGTGAGGGGTTATTATCTATTATTTATCTATTAAATTTGTATATGGCTCTTCATCTGAGGATCACAGGGTGGTTTACAACAAAAAATGTATACCATAGCAACAAACAATATTCCACCCCCTTGCCCCCCAATATTATTTATCCTGGGTTCTGGGTGGCTCAGCAGACTGATCTTGTGGATCAGCTCTGTGACAGCCTGTGAGTGTACCATGAGAGTGTTTGAAAGGTGCTCTTTGTTGTCCAGAGAGCTGCTGCCAGGTGCTTGCTTGGGATTGAGGCTTGAGAGATTTGTATTAGTGATAGTTGTCTTCCCTCTTGTATGCTAGTGAGGTGAACTCTGCTCAAAGTGTGACATCTCTTTTGCAAAGTGCCCAATATTTGTGCCCAGTGCCCCTGAGAGTGCACAGTGCCCTTCCACTGTAGTGATCTCACCCTGAAGCCCCACTCTCATGATGAAAGTCCTCACAAAGTTCTTCTCTGTGTTTACAAGTCATGTGAGTTGTGCTTGATACATGCAAGATTTACGTCCTTCTGGTGCTATGATTGGCTGCAGGGTTCTGCAGCATTTGAAGTGCTCCCATAACATTATAGGCATGGCCAGCAAGTGGGGGGTATCCTTTTTCTTCTAAATTAGGGTTTCCCAAACTTGGGTCTCTGGCTGTTTTTAGATTTCAGTTCCCGTCATCCCTGAACATTGGTCCTGCTAGCTAGGGTTGATGGGAGTTGCAGTCCAAAAACAGCTGGAGGGCCAAGTTTGGGAAATCCTGTTGTACATCATACCCATGTAGGTTCTGAGCATCATGCTTCACATTTTTCACATGTGAAAAGGGTATTTTGTGGTGCCTGACAACCAGCTGGTTATTGGGAACCTTTGAAGTAGTAAGCAAAGTACAAACCCAGCACTAAGCATGACTGATCTCTCTTCACCTCACCTGATGCAAAGGGAGAGCAATCCTGTTTGCTTCAGTTGCTCCATAACAATATGACATGTGGAACCAAAAAGTTTCCCCATCCCTGAGTTAAGCCATGAGAACAAGTGACTGATGTTTTTGTATTTTTTCAAATTGAACTGAATAAAGGTTGCAACACAAGTATTGTACAACAACCACCTCCCATGTTCACTTACTCACACAGAGAAGCAGATACTAGTGTGCTCCCAATTGTACACTGGCAACGGAAAGTAGGTTTCCATTCTACTATCCATCAGCTGGTATGTAGGACCTTGGATCTAAGTAATCCTTTCTGGCAACAGTCCAAGAATCCTCTGTCTGTGTGTCTTACAGTTCCTTTTACTGCACAGTTACCACTATACTTTTCTCATCTGTTATGCCTAATGCCTAAATTGTTCAATCTATAATCTACATCCTTTTCAAAAAAATTGGTATATCTCATCTTTTATGTTAGTGTAAAATAAATACATTTTGAGTTATGTTATATTCCTTTTTGTAGAGCTAAAGGTACAAGAGCTCATTCAGCAAAGAAGACTTTTGACTGCAGGTTTAGATGCAATTATGCAAAGCATGCAAGAGATAGAAAATCTTATTGCAGGCAATGTGGAAGTAGCAAAACCCAGTGGTGAGTATGAAATTTAAAAAGTCATCAGACATGCAATACTTCAGAATCCTATTTTCACCTAAGTAGTATGTGATAGAATGATGTGCTCAAAAATGTTCATCTCAGCTCCATACTGGCAAACCTCCCTGATATGGACAGGGCCAGTTGCACTCCACAAGGGCTGTTGCTTCTTTCACTGCATTCCTCCATGGAATCCTGTTGCCAGACTTTTGACATAGTTACAGCCCTTGACATCTGTCCACCATTACCAGTGGACACTTCCAACAAAACTGTGCTCAGCTCTGTAGTCTTAACAGCAGTGCTGATTCCAGTAAGTTTGCTACTCTATCCATATGTGTGAATGTACAGAGACCATGAATAAGAACAGGGTGATTGCCTGCAGTTGTAGTTCTGCAGTTGTTTGTGCCACTATATTGGTCAAGAATTTGAGCTTGTACCCCTGCTGCATCTGCATGGAGGGAAGGGCATCTACCAAAAATCTAGTTTAGCTTTGGAATCTTCCCAAATGCACAGAGTGTGTGTGTGTATACAAATGACAACCTGTTACTATTTATCTTTGTAGAAATTGAATTTGACAAAATATATGAGAGAAGAACATTACTTTTGGAAAACATGGAATTAAATCTGCAAGAGCTGAAAGACCTTGCAAAAGGTGGTGTAAGTGGTAAGTAAAGTGTTAAATTTTAGTATGTTGGGCATTGCTTGGGCACCTGCCCCCCAATCAATAAAAATCAATACAAATCTGAAGTTCTGTCTCCCATAACAAAAGCCTGCCAACATAACAAAAATCCTGGCTATGCCCATGTTCTGAGAGTTATATCCAGAGCAAATGTGAGACAGAGGTTGTGTACTCCTGCTCTGTAGAACTCTTTGTGTTTGAAGCCATATACATGTGACATTAGCTACAATTCATATCTATCTTGTAGAGTCTTTAGAAATACTGCTGTTTGATGCCTTTTCCTTTAAACCAGTTTTCATAAAATGCACTTCTCAGTTAAACTGAGGTGTGTATATTTAAGACAGTCTGTTGAGTAGGCAGTCTGGTACTGTGGTATTGATGCTATTGAGTACTACTACCTAAGATAATGTTATTTTTTATTAATAATCTTTATTTTCATTTTGTATGTCCAAACAAATGCTGTAAAGAAAGACAAATATGACCAATAACAGAAAAAGGACGATCGATCTTACTTGAATAGTAGATTTATTAGGTGGATGATGGGGTATTCGGATTGGACTGTTCCTCTTGCACGAGACTCAGGCAGGAAAAAAGAATTGTGGGAGGTAGATCATTTCTCTTCAGTTTTTCGGACTCGCCAAGCAGGAGCATTTTCACAAGAATCTCAAAACCAATTAAACATATGGCCTACATGGGTAGATCTTACTGATAACCCTTGAAAACCATGGCTCTTAGAACGGGAGGAATGACTTGAAAGATTGTGACAAGCAATAGAGGACCCTGCTGGGTTTAGATGCTTTGTCTTTTCTTTTACTTTCTTCTGCGTAGAACTACTCAAGCCTTGCAGAAACTCTGAGGAAACCATGAAGATTTTCCCTTTGCCGTGAAAGCAGACTGCGGGAGGGAAATAAGCAGCTGAAGGGAACTGTTGATTTCAATATTACTGTAGGCAAGATGTGACTCAATAGCCCTTTGTGCCGCTGAAGTGGACAGGACTCACTGACATCTCTCCTTTGTGCCGCTGCCGCGGACAGGAGGAAGATGATTTAACGCTGTGTTTTCTGTTGACTTTTTTTTCCCAACCAGCAAAACCACAATTGTTGAAGTAAAGCCGGTGCGCTGAGTAAAAGGTCCAAAGGATGCTGAGGCAAACATGCAGAGCAGCTGTTAGTTGACAAAGCGCGTGGTTGTTGCATCAAGCAGCCCACGCCACAAAAATCATTAATGAAAATGATCCAACCACTGAAACAGCAACTGCCAGCAACAAGAACATAAAAAACAAGAAGGGAGCGAAGTAAAAAATAGAAGTAAAGCGGACTTCCGGGTTAGCGCCTCCGGTAATGGCGGAATTCCTCTGACCGGGAGGAATCTGCTCCATGGAAATCTGGGTCTGGCCGCCACGGCGAAGGTGGAGACCCGTTAAAATCACAGGCAGGAGAAGCCTGTGAGTGTGGGATTCGGCGGGCACCTTTTGCGCCTCCCCCATTCGCGGGGAACCCCGGTTTTTGGGGCTCCGGAGCGACGTTGGGTGAGTGGCACGGTGCATTGAATCGTCTGCTTCTTCCACGGAGCGAAGCCGCATAGCTGTTGCTGGAGAGCGCTGACCTTTTCCTGTGGACAATTTGACTTTAAAGTAATTACCCGTGAGTAGAGTTGAAGCGGAAGAATTGGATTTCTAAATGTTTAATTTGGTACCGTAACGGGGAGGTTCAAAACAGGAAGTCCGCCTTCCCCTTTTGTAAATAGACTGAGGCAATGAAGTTGCAAGCTGGAGTCCTGGAAAGCCTTTTGTAAAAGATTAAATTTCCATCGGTAAAGAACATTAAACCCCCTCTTGGAGGCAGGAGAAGAGAGGGGGAAGTTGCGGATTGAGTATGCCTGTGGGAGAGAGCGAAGAGATTTAAAACACCGCCACTCTGACCCTGGAAATGGGCTGCTAGCAGGACTGACGTCTTTTGGAATGTTCATTGACAGCGTTTAGAACGTTTATTGACAGCTAGTTAAACAAGAGAAATACATTGTTTCTACTGTCTCCGGCTGCTTTAAAAAGGAGTAAAAGTAACTGAAAATTGAAACTAATTTGAAACTAATTTTGGATTGTTTAAAAGAGGATACTATTGACTATTACAAATAGAAACTGTTTCCCCCTAGTGGAAGCCTTTGAAACCGGTTGCTTTATAAGAGCTGGGCTAGGGGAATTTCCAGCTGCAAGTTAAAAACCGTGAGACTCTGGGACTGACCTTGAATCTTTTAAATGTTATGGTAAATGGAAGAGGAAAAACAGACCAGTCAACTGCTGACAAAACATTAAGGTCTGGGAGGACTTGGCAATAATCCAGGAGAGGTCCATCATCAGGCCCCCCTGCTCCTTCTGTCGCTGCCTTTGTACCAGTATATTTAAAACCAAGAGGAATGTCGACAGAAGAGGCTTTAGTGGCTGCATTATATAAGATAAATGACTCACTGGATCAGCTTAACAGGAAAATGGACACGATAAATGTGAAAGTGGATGTTTCAATTACTAAAATTAACTTAAATACAGAAAGTATAAATAATACCAATACAGAAACCACCCAGAAATTGATACAGGAACCTACTTTGATACGGCAAACTGCGGAGGAAGCCAGGGAAAAAGCTGTTGTTGCTGAATGTAAAGTAACACAACTGGAGAGAAAGAGAAAGAGAGCCCCAGCCCTACAGAGGCAATTTGATGAACATAAGTTGACGCTTGCTATGACTGAACTTAAAGAAAAACAGATGAATCTGAGGATTAGAGTTCACCTTTGGTGGACATGCCCAAGGATTAAGACACTTTGGGAGATGATTTATAACGAAATGAAAAAGGTATTTAAATATACCCTTTTGAAGAAACCAGAGGCCTTCCTCCTGGGCATGGTCGGCCAATTGGTGTTAAAGAAGGATAGAACTTTTTTCACGTATGCAACAATAGCAGCAAGAATACTCATTGTAAAGTACTGGAAGACAAAAGATTTATCTATTCGGGAAGAATGGCAGATGAAGTTGATGGACTATATGGAATTGGCGGAAACGACTGGCAGAAATCCGAGACCAGGGAGAAGAGTCGGTGGAAGAAGACTGGAAAAAGTTTAAGACTATTTATAGAAATATTGTAAAATATAATGAATGTTAGAAAAATGTTGGAATGAAGTTATATGGCTTTAGTAGAAATGTTATAAGGAATCAAGTATAAATAGATTAATGGAGTATTAAAGGGAAAAATAAGGTTAGAATATGGTAAGATAATTATAGGATAGAAAACAGAGGAAGATGGAAAGGAATTGCTGAAACAATTAACAGAAATGGAATACAAAAAGGGAGGTGTGAGGAGGTCGTGGAAATAAGGGAATGAAAGATAAGATATTGAAATTGTTTTGTGTTTTAAATGGTTTGTGTCTTGTTTTGTTAGTTTTTTTTTTTTTGTTTTGTTTTGTTGTATTTAAACGGTTGGAAAATTAATAAATATTATTTTTTTTTAAAAAAAAAATAGAAGTAAAGCAACTGAACACAGAATAGCGAAAGACCTGTAGCAAGGAGAAAGAGTGTTTTGTTTTAACCTTGGCGGAGGACATGTAAAAGTTGTGGGACGTCTACCTCCCACAGTTCTTTGCTCCTGTCTGAGTCTTGTGCAAGAGGAACAGCCCAATCTGAATACTTCATCGCCCACTGTCATAAATGGAACAAATCAAGACAATGTTATTTTAAATTGTGTTTTGTTACATTTTTATTGATTTTTCTACATACTCTTCATAAAGTCTCACATTGCACAACCTTTAGAGGTTTAGACAGCACTCTAGCCTGTGTCTTCAAGCAGCTCATATATATTTATTTATATGGGCTTACTGCATCCAATTGCTTTTGATGCATAAAATCTTTGCCAATCTGTACAATCTGTACCAATTAGTACTTGGGTACTAATGATTTCTGTCCACTATTAGATACTAAAATGAATTTGTACAATGTGGCTGGTAAAACTGTTTTGCAGCTATCTGGGCACATGGTATTAAAATTTAGTCACCTTCAGTGCAACGTGCCCTCTGTAACAGCACCATTTTTTTTAGTTTACTTTTGTAGAGAACAGTTCTGAAAATGTAATTAGTAACTATCTTTTATCCAGAGAAGAAAATACAGGCGATAAGTGAGAAAAGAAACCGTTTGGTTTCTAGTTTTGAGGCAATTCTTCAAAATATGGAAGAAGCACTTAGTTTAGACCAAGGAGCAAGGACAAGACCTGATGGTAAGTCCAAAACAAAATTCCATGGAAATGGTGCTTCAGAGACATTGTCACAATAACTTCTGATTGCAGTTTGCTTAAAACCTAGAGCATTTTGTTCTACAATACCTTTTCTGAGGATAATGTTTATTGACAGTAAATGCTGTTGTCTCTTGATTTTACTGTTTTATCTTTTGTAAATCATTTCGAGGTTTTTTTTTACAAGCAAGCAGGGTATAATTATTTATTAAATATATAAATAAATACATAAATAAATATCTCTATCCTCACAATGAGAACACAATCCTGTTTTCATGGAAGACCAACTGAAAGGATTACAGGTTTCATTTTCTGCTGTTCTTTTCTATAGCTCTGAAAAATGCCAAATAGGACTTGCCACTTTATTCCATCCTACTATTTCAGAATTCTCTTTGCTACAGAATCTCAATGTTATATGATTCCAGTTTTAAAGGAAATAATAAATATTAATAAATATTGCTTTCTGTTATTGAATATAACCATTTTACATTTCCTAGAGAGGAATATCAGTGATCTCATAGAACTTTCCAATCTAGAAGCAAAACTGGATGAGATGCAAAATCTAGGAGTTTTTTCAGGCTTTCAACTGGATACTATAAGTGAGTAAAGAATTAACACCTTGTGTATACAGTAGCATGTATTCCAAACTGGATTTAGGCTGTGGTTTGCCTTTTTAAAAACAACTGGTCTATAAAGAACGCAATATAATTTCCTTAGTAGATAAATGCAAAAACCACTATTATATATAACAAAACATCTTTAAAGACATTTTTTTCTTCATTTAGTTCATTAACATCTATTTTATTTTGTTAGGGAAAAAAATGTGCAAACTAAAAGAACAAAAAAAGAAATTGATTAGTAAATGGGAAAAATATTTTCTAAAAGAGTATCCAGAAGGATATATACCTGAACGTAAGTACAAATATGATTATATTATTGGGTTATTGGCAATTTTAATGTCTTATAATTAATTCCTGGCAAGTATTTTTGTTCACCTGTGAACGTTAGTTAAGAAACAGCATTTTAAATGCATTATACACATGCAACACCAGATGACGCCAAAGGGTATTTTTCTTTTGTTATAACAATTTAATTTTTTGACTTATTTATAGTGTTTTTTCCTGTGTGTAGATCCACCTCTGGTCAATAATATTCTGCTTCTTCAGGTGTATCTGAAGAAGTGTGCATGCACACGAAAGCTCATACCAAATTCTGCTTCTTGTAAGCCAAGGATGGGGAACCTCCAGCCCATCAGGTATTTCTGGACTGCGGATCCCCATCATCCATGACAATTGGCTATGCTGATTAGGGCTGATGGGAGATATAATCCTACCACATTTGGAGGGCCACAGGTTTTCTCATTCCTGTTGTAATCCTTTTTTTCCATCCTCTTTCCTACCTAGTTTACTGTAACTGTACTAAAAATGTTCAGTGCTGTTTTTCTAGAAAAAGAGGTTCTGGAACTCACCATGAACACATCCCTTGTTCTATTATAATGACAATGGTACCCATCTGAGAGGTGCTGGAACTGAGTTCCAATGAGTTCTAGCTGAAAAAAGCCCTGAGAATGTTCAACACAACTACACGTGTCTTCAACTTTGGGGCATTGCCTTTTTTAATTCCCTGCTACCAGCTTGCAGATATAACATGTAAATGTATTGTGATAGAAGGTGAACTAGCATGATTTACTAATCATTATTACCTGATAGTTTTTCTTCCCTTCCTTACCATGCTTCCAACTCCCTACTACCTCCTCCCTGCCATGGGGAAGCCCCACCCCATAGCTCCTCATAGTAACTGTATCTTGGAATTCCTTTGAAGCAACTCTCTCCAGCATTCCCTCTCCCACCTCCTTGTGCTGACTTACCTGATGGAATGCACACATTCACCATAACTTCTGTAAGTTAATAGGTGCCAGGTGAAAGCACTCCTCTTCTCCCAGGCCTTTGGGCAAATTAAACTATCTGCGGCTTTTAAATGTGTGTGTATTGTTTGGTTTGCATTTTTGTGGTTTTACACTGAACACCAGGGTGTATGGGATGTTAGGGAAGGGGTAGTACCTTTGGTGGGGGAATCATCGTGCTCCTTCTGGGGTAGTTTGACCACCTTTGTCCCCCACCCTGCACTCAGCTCTCACCTGTGGCTCATAGAAGCTGTCAGCATGCAACAGCAGCCACACCCTGGGAAGGGCTTTGACTGGCTGGCTAAACCAGATGAGAGTAGTAGATGGCCTCAAACCACCGTTGAGTTAGGGACTTCCCATGCATGTGAAGGCAGGCTCTGGTGGATTGAGTAGATGAGACCAATTGTGGATACAACAGTCAAGAAAGCAGTTTCTGCACAAGCTGTAGAGGGAAGTGAGAAGCAAGTGGGGCTCATCAACTTGGGAAAGTAGCCCATCTAGGAGAAGGAAAATTCTGACCCTAAACTTCTACTGCCTTCCAGGATATCTTTGGGAGAAGAAACAGCTAAGGAGTAAACCTTACACAAATCAGGAGTGTAGGCTCTAAGATGGTTGGATGGTGCCTTGTATGCCTTCTTCTGGCAGCTCCTGCTGCCCAGCTGGTGCCAAACACATTGCTCTGCGTTCCTTTAGACCACATCAGTGAGGATGAGAAGGAGGTTTTGTCACCTGGGCAGCCTAGGACCTCCATGCACGCTGCCCAGGTTTGAGCATTGGAGAGGTCACTTCAGAGCTGCTTATGCAGCAATTTGACTTCACCCCTGGAGATGCACTCCACTGTCTCTTGAGACAAATGGGTGCCAGCAATACTGCAAGCCACTGTGTGATCCTTGGACAAATGATTGTATGTAAATTTAGTAAATAAAATAATAAATAAAAATACTTACCTTATACAAAAGTACTGTGCCTTCCCCCAAAAGCTATATCCTTCCTGACGTTCAAAACCTCTTCATTCTTTTATCTTTATTTTCAAAGGCCCAGTCTACATATTACATCTATCACAGAGAAATGTCAACAGATGATGGTGATAAGTTGTTATTGTATACAAAACACCATTAATGTTGAAGGTGTTTTACAGAGTACAAAAGGTCACATGCCTACCACAATGGCATCACAATCTAAAATTCAACATGGGATACAAATGAAGAACGGAGGAGGGAGTGGAGATGGGAGAAACATGGGAAGAATGTGTGATTATAGTAGTTACATGTAATTAGACTTAGTTACAGCATGGTATGTGAACTAGGGGAACCTCATGGATACAGTGGCAGTTGAGGATAGGTTTTAGGTCAAAAGATTGGTTCTGGGAGGCAATTCTAGACATATGGCACAGCATGTGAGAAAAGTCAAAATTGTTTAAGAGAGCAGGGAACCTTTGGATAATTGAGAGTGGAGAAGCTCTGTAGCACTGGTAAACATGTACTGCTTTCTCATCACATGGAGTGCCTCTGTGGCAGTGCCTTATGCTTTTGGATGGGATGGCACTGGAACAAAGTTTTATTTATTTATGATTAGTATTTGTTTAATTTATATCCCACTCTTCCTTCCCAAAGGAGCCCAGGGCTCTTGCCTCATGTGAAGTTAAATTAAATTTTTCACTAAAGGTTTGCTTTTGTTTTTGAAGCCACCAAAAAAGACAAAACACCCAAAGAATTAGCTGGAAAAGGTTTGTTCTCATATTTGCGATCAAGTATCAAAGATCTGCAAGAACAAGGCATTATTCGGCAAGATAGCATGTCTGGTAAGTATTGTAGTCAAACTTTCTGTGTTTCTTTGAGTTTTCTGAACAGATAGACTAGGGCAGGCTAGGGCTAGACTAGGGCAGATAGACTAGGGCAGTCCATGGGTTGCATTAAAGCTCCAAAGAGCTTTTGTGGTCCTTCTATAATGCCGACAAAATTTGTCATTTTAAATAATAAAAATAGTTGTTGCAGTTGTTAATTAAAAATCTTATTATTGCGTCTACTGGATCCCAGCTGTGATGCCAGCCTTCAGAGGGCTCTCAGCACCAATAGGCCACTCTAATATCACATGGCCACATGCAAGCCACCTCATTATGGGGGCAGTGCTGCTTTCTTCCTCTTTCCTCTGCTGCCTCCATTCTCCTCCTTTCCCTCTGCCCCCTCTTAATTTTTTTTTTAAATGTTCATTACCACCATGTCAGCCCCATTTGCTAGACACTTTGACTTTGAGACAAGGCCAAAGGCAGGGGTGGCACGTTCCATTTCACTGCTCTGAAAATGTATAAAACATTTATTTTCTGCCTCCTTGGTCTCCCTTTCTTTCTGCTGTTCTTCTAGTTTTATTTTAACCTGCTATTACAACGAAGGGGTGCAAACTAGTTTTTGCTTTTTTGTGGGGGGGGGGGAGGGTTCAGGCTGGTGAGCAGGTAAGGCTAGGTAAGAAAGTTTTTTTTTAATGTGTGTGTTATTTTCTGTACTCCATATGGTCTTAAATTGCTGCTTTATTTGTTAACTTACATCCTATTGGGTTTTAGGATCTTCTTGGTGTTCTTATTTCAAATATTTATTTATTTCTGCTTTAAAGTATTTGTTTGCGTTTTGGGGGGGAAGTCCAATGCCCAGACAGTTGTAGCAGGGTGGGGCGGGGGAGTTTGTTTTGTGCTAGTTAAGGAAGATGCAGGCACAGAGTTCTGTGCTTAGGCATGTATATGAAAGGTAAAAGCAGGGGGGGGGGTATTATAGCTAGGAGGGTCTTAGAAACCCTTCACTTAGGCACCCTTCTTCCTAACAGTTATATTTGGTGTTCTTCAAGAAACACAAAAGGTAAAGGAAGTTGAGTTAGTCTGTAAAAACAAAAAAACCCAAACAAAATCCATAGTCAGGAAGCCATGACTGAATTTTCAATCATCCCAGTCCCATTTAAAGGATGCAAGGGGCTTGAGTTTGATTTATTGGGTCACTTAAGTTTGTGTGTGTTGGTGCTTTATTGTACACCTGTACATCTTTCTGTACATCTTTTCTGTACACCTGAGTGAAATTTGAGCTAGGTACAATTAGTAAGTTGTTATTTATTTATTACCCACCCTTAATTCCATAAAGTAAGTATATTTTTCAATAAAAACTGAAAAGTAGACTGCTCAGAAGTTTTCTAAACTTAAAATCACAGAATCATAGAATGGAAGAGTTGGAATGCATGAATATGCAGCTGTCCCATATGGGGATCGAACCTGCAACCCTGGTGTTATCAGCAACGTGCTCTAACAGGCTATCCAGGAATAAATTCAAATTATTTTTCTTAGAGGTAGAATTGGATCAGCTAGCAAAAGAAAAAAGAATTGTGGACAGATATTTTGAAGAAATTCCAACAGAATTCCTGCCTTCAGAGGTTGCTGCTTTAAGTACACAATATGAGGGTGAGTGGGAAGAATATAATAAAGTAGGATTAACATATCTGATGGTCTTGTTTAACAAAATCCAAGAACTTATACAGAATTGTTTGACCCAAGGATATAACTGGGGTTTTTTTCTGAATGATGAACAGTCACAGGAATAAGACTTGTAATATTACAGTATATTGTGTATACTTTGCAGAACAAAACCCCCAGAAAAGGGTTGTTAATATATTCCACAAAATGTGGTAAAGATCACTGGCTTAGAGCTTAGATAGTTTTAAAGGATAGAGGAAAGAATGAATAAATATATTCACCTACATATTCCTGAGCTCCTGATTATTAATATGTAACAAGTAGCAAACTCTTTCATTAGCCCATGAAATTCATTGGTTGTCAGACTCAGAACCAGATGTATCATTAGGCAGAAAAAGACAACCATTTCAGGTGACAGATACTTTTGGGGGCGGGGTGAGAACACGGATGCAGCAATGCCCTAGCTGTCCTCTTCTGTTGGTGCGTGGCATTTGGAATGACCTGCTGCATCATTGTGTAACCAAAAATCATGGTGAGATAAATTGCTGTTTTATCAAGGAACTAATGCTTGATTCTTATTACATCTGAGCATTTTGAGCTGAACAAATTTATATTCCAAACCAGGTTATGTTGTCATCATGTCTAATTTGGCTTTTGAAGAAAATACAGTCGTACCTTGCAAGTCAAACGGAATCCGTTCCGGAAGTCCGTTCGACTTCTGAAACGTTTGGAAACCAAAGTGTGGCTTCTGATTGGCTGCAGGAAGCTCCTACAGACAATTGGAAGCCGCAGAGGCCCTTCGGATGTTCAGCTTCCAAAAGAACGTTAGAAAACTGGAACACTCACTTCCGGTTTTTGATTGTTCGGGAGCCAGAACGTTTGACTCCCAAGGTGTTTGGGAGCTGAGGTACGTCTGTACTGGAGGCTAGCAACCCAATGATTCTTTGCAGTTTTCTACTTTTATGAATAATAGAGCTAATGAATAGGTTTTACGGTGCAGTTAACTCTCATCTTTTGTGCAGGTTATGTTCTAGGGATAGCATGTAAAGCCAAAATAACATATAGTCAAAACAGCCCTTTAAACACCAGAAAATGGCTTGTAAAAAGCACAGTGCAGCATTTACTGGTGCCTGACGACTGCATTACCTAGTCTGTACACTCTCTAACTGCCCTGCTAAACACTCTCTCTGCACCTCTGAACACTCCCAAGGTGAGTTCAATGAAGGGTGGGATTATCGATGTTTTCCCTGCAATACCCACCCACCCACCCCCTTTTCCCCAGTCAAGCACGTAAAGCTGAATTCACACAAGTTTAATGTGCATAAGTTGAGAGTCAGCTATGTAAGAAATCTAACATTCTTTATCTGTTGGAATTGCATGCAGAATGTGTTTGACATGTACTGGGTCCACCTTCAGAAAATTTTCAAAACTTGTATACTTTTTTTGTTTTGTGTAATTGCAATTTGCTCTACTACTTCTGGCTGTGGCTTTCAGAGACTCTGAAATATAGATAAGCCCCTGTGATCCTATATAGTTCCTGTGATTAAGTATATTTTATTTGTTTTATCTTATAGATGAGAAATCATTAAAACGAAGGGCTTTGGCTGCAAAATTGGAGGCAAATATAAGAGATCTTCAATCTGCTCTTCAAGTAGATAAACTAGAAAAACCTAAATTTGAGAGTGAGTGCAAAGGCAAATTATATAGCAGACACATCTTTTGCTCAGAAAATAGTTAATTACACAGTCTTTTGTCTAGGGCTTTTTTTTCAGCTGGAACTCACTGGAACCCTTCTGGCCCCTCCCAGTTCTGGCCCCTCCCAGGTGTGTGCCATTGCTTTTATAAGAGAACCAGGAAAGCACTTCTTTTTCTAGAAAAAACAGCACTGCTTTTGTCAACCAATAGATAAACTATATCTGGTTAAACAATGTCCCACAGTCACCAGAGAGTTGGATCAGTTGCAACAGGAAACCATCTATGTCAGCTCTTAAATGCCTGCTGAAAAATTTCTGTTCCACCAGTTATAGCTTTCCACAATGGTTAATTGTTGTCTGCTGTTATCTTTGTTATATTATTTTTATTATGCTTTATGTATTATTGCTATAAACCACTTTGATATTTTTTCTTTTTATGATATAAGCAGTATATAAATATTTTATAAACAACTAAATAGAAATACTTAACTACAAGAATGAGTTGCAGCAAACCTCTTGCTTGTGCATACTGCCCTTCCCCTTTCACACTCACAAGGTGGAACTGCTCATGGGTGTGAAGCACAGTGATATCAGAACTGTAAACGTATCTTTACATATGTTTCCTAAGCATGGTTAAATTCAAGTGTTCTCATCTGTGGATGCTGACTTGAGTATAAAAATTATGTAGAGTGTTTACATACATTTATGAGGGTCGCTCATTAAAGATTTCCCCTGACCCACTTCCAGTTATCGTAGGAGGATGAAATTCCACATGTATACATCTCTCCACAGGTAACGTGGTAATTTGTAGCTCTGAATGCCTAACAGTTGCTCTGCTACAGGAGCTAATGTGGAGTAATGTCTGATAATGGAACCAGTTGAATTCAAGTACAGCTTCCTGTACTTGAAAAGGCGCACACTACGGGAGATGTTTGATGAGATGAAAGGGACTTATGGGGAGGACACCCCATTGTATGATGCAGTCAAGCACTGGCATCCCCAGTTCAAGTGTTGTTGGACTTCGGTGGAAACTGCTCCCATTCCTGAGCAACCACAGTCTCCCATTGATGAAGACACCATCTGGCAAGTGGAGGCCACCATTTTAGAGGATCGCCACATAACTGTTCGCCAACTAGCTGCAGATGTCAAGATCACTGTGGGCTCTGTAGAAAAGAAACCATCCATAACCATTTACACATGGGAAAGGTGTCCACATGGTGGATTCCCCAGCTGCTGACACCTTTCCAGAAGCAGGAACGAGTCACATGCTCACAGGCTCTTTTGGCCACATGTCACGAAACCCATGATGACTTCTTTGCCAGACTAATTACTCAGGATGAAACATGGGACCATCATTATGACCCAGAGACTAAATCCCAGTCCAAGCAATGGAAGCACTCTGTTTCACCACCTCCAAATAAGGCACGTGTCCTAGCGTCAGCGGGCAAGGTCGTGCTCACGGTCTTTTGGGACTTTTCCATTCCACCTTTAGTTGCAGACATGGAACTGTTGCATGTCACATGTCTGTTTACGTTCCAGCACAGCTTGCTGGGAACTTCCGTTGTGTGTATAGCTTTGGCTTTTCACTGTCTCCCTGAGGAGAAGAAAGAGAGACGACATGTTTTCTTTGTCCTGATTTATGCTTAATAAATCTGCAGCTTGTTAGTACGTTTCCACAAGCCTCACGCCTGTTCTGTTTGCGCAGTATGCATCTGCTAATATAGCGTGCTCAGGCTTTTGAAGTCTGAGTCGCTGATTTACGTCGCACCAGAGATCGGGGGATCGTCGTGGCTGGAAAGGCATGATCCAGCTGGGGGCTAGCCAGCTGGCATCTCGACCCCCGAAGGATGCCAACACACAGAGTAGTGTGATGGATTTCCTGGTAAAGGGTGCCACAATTACCAGGACATGCTATGCTTCACTGCTGCAGAAATTGAGGAAGGCCATTGAGGGGCATGGTATGCTGACCAAAGTTGTCCACCTCCTGCAGGATAACGCCCTGGTTCACAACTCGCATGTTTCTCAGACGGAAGCACGGTCCTGTGGCTATGAAGTCCTTCCTCACCCCCCTTTTTCTCCTGACCTCACACCATCGGACTTCCACCTCTTTCCAACCATGAAGTTATTTTTGAAGGGCAAGCATTTTCCAGACGATGAAATGCTGATTTCTGAGGTCATGTTATGGCTTCTAACGCAACCTGCCAACTTCTGCAGACGAGGTCTCCACAGCTGCATAAAACAATGGGGGAAGTGTGTGAATCTTGCTGGTAGCTACATAGAGAAGGACTAATAACTGTGCCCAGTTAAGTTTGTCTCAGTCCAAGGGAAGTACATCAGGGAAAATATTTAATGAGCGCTCCTCGTATATACACACATCTAAAAGGTTATGGAATGTCCTCTGGGAACCAAAGGAGAAAGGAAAGGTTTTTTACCATGAATTCCTGTTACCATTTTATCTTGGAGGGCATTCCACCCACCACTGTGTATTCCAGCAGACTATGGTTATCCTCCTCAGGCTTATACCATTGTATACATTTCGATGAAGTATGGGAGGGATTCCTGGGAGAGTTTCTTTCTGGCTTGTTTCATCTCCTGTCTCCTGTTTCTTCAGCTGTTCAGTATTGTGTTATGACCTCTCCTTCAGGTGTTTTTTTTTTTTTTATAAAAAAGATATTATGGCTTCTTTTGTTCTTCTGTTCTGGTAGCCCTTCCCAGATTGGGAAGATGATCCACATTTTTGGATCCTGCCTGCTGTCCACAGGGAAATACTATCCTGAAGGTTCTGGAGTGTGCTCTAGGAGTCACAATGAACAGGAATTTACAGGAAAGCCTCCCTTTCTCTACTTCCTCAGCCGCAGGTTTATTTTGTACTTTGCATTGATGAAGCAGTTGTATGTTCTATTGTAGCAAAAGGAAGAACAAAATAAAAAAAGTTGAAATGTAATAGTAGAGAGGTATTAAGTGGCTAGCTGTTTTTAGTCAAAGTTTAATGGGTCTATCTTGATTGAACACCACTAGTGACTTCCTCCTGCCTCTCAACGCTTTCATTTTCAGCATCTTATTTACTTTGTCTTTTCTTTTGGGAAGGATTCCAGGTCCTGGGGATTGGATGGGGGATCAGTTAATCTCTTCAGTGCTACAATGAAGCAACTGAAGGTCACATGCAGCAGCCCAAACCCAAGATGTAAACTTCAGTGTGGTATCCTGTGGCCACAATGGCTCCCACCATATGAATCTGTATTGCTATGATATCAAGTATTTAAATTCTCCACAGCAGAGTTAATCTACAAGTGGAATATTCAACTGCTGCAAGGGACTGCAAGTTTTGCAACATGGTTGTGTTTTTTAGGGGGACGGGAATTGTATATTGGACCTATTTCATCTTATTCTCTCCATAACATGTAAATAATCTTTCTCAGTACCAAAAAGCGTTTTACGGACAACAGGCAAACGGAGACTTAGTTCACTTGAGCCATCAGATCAGTTCGCATTGAGACCACAACTTTCAGGGCTGCAGATACACATAAGTAAAGTACCTGGTAAGTACAAAACGTGTTATCTAAAGTATCGTGTGTGCTTCCAAGGATGCTCCTTATACTGTGCATTATTTGATATGGTTACTGAGGACCCGAATGGGTTGGGTTATGACCCTCGTCACGCGACGGTGGCAGGAGAGCAAAGAACTCTGGGAACTCTAATCTTCTCTGTCAGCTAAGTGTTTTTATCTTCAACAACACTTTATTTCTACTTCTTTACTGTTCCCTCCTATATACTTTCACTTTCTAGTATTGTGTGTATGTCCATTTTCAAACTTTACTCCTTTGTTTTCTTTCCTCCGCTGAGGTTAAATAAATAAACACACACACACACACACACACACACACAAAAGCCCTCCTGCTTCCCGTTTTGCTTTTGCTTTCCCTTCTCATTTCCTTGTTTCCTCTATTTGAGCGCAGGCAAGGCATTTTTTTTGTTTTATTACTGATGATTTTGGATCCTTGAAGTGCCAATGGTTTTTCTATCATGCAACCATTGGCCTTCTCAACTGTCCTCTTCCATCACCGGCTCCTTAGCAACGGTTGCCACCTCATTCCAGTTGTGCGATTCCTCAGCAGCGTTTTCTGCTTTTCCACACAGTTGCCTGTTTATAACAGCTGGTGCTTGTCAAAACATTACATTTCACAAAAGGGTGGGATATAATGCAGCTGCAACAAAAGAATAAGGAGAATGTTGTTTGTGATGATATTATACTCTCAGATTTTTTTCTCTAGAACAAACATTGAAGGCAGGTTGAAAGATTAATAATGAGACAGGGAGTGCATCATCAAATTTCTTGCTTCATTTGGTTCTAATTGTCCATTTGAAATATATACAGTGGTGCCCCGCAAGACGAATGCCTCGCAAGACGAAAAACTCGCTAGACGAAAGGGTTTTTCGTTTTTTGAGCTGCTTCGCAAGACGATTTTCCCTATGGGCTTGTTTCGCAAGACGGAAACGTCTTGCAAGTTTGTTTCCTTTTTCTTAACACCATTAATACAGTTGCGACTTGACTTCGAGGAGCAACTCATAGAACGCAGTGTGGTAGCCTCTTTTGAGGTTTTTAAAGACTTTGGTGATTTTTGAAGCTTTTCCAAAACTTCCCCGACACCGTGCTTCGCAAGACGAAAAAAACCGCAAGACGAAAAAACTCGCAGAATGAATTAATTTCGTCTTGCGAGGCACCACTGTATATATTAGACAGAATGCATTACTAGGTGTGTTTTTAAGTTTGCTTTATTTGCTATGTATAAATATTATTGTGTTGCCTTGAATGTCTATTTTGATATGAGTGGAGGAATATAAATGTGAAAAGTTTATTTACACATTAAAAAATATAACATATTCAGAAAATTAGCATGATCTTACTGAAAGTGGTTAAAAGTGTCTTGTATAAAAATAATATGAAATTGCAAGGCTGCAGTCAAGGATTTTTGTTGTTTTTGTTTTTATCTTTCACTTAGTGATTAGTTTGATTGAAGCTGGACATTTAGGTTCATGAAACAGAGTGCATGTTTGTAATATGCCTGTTCACTCTGAACTCACACTTATGAAATCTATGCTTGGGCACAGCTAGCTTCAGAAATTTCTAGAATGTAGGCACAGTTATTGATCTTTACCCTTCTCTCACACAAAGGAGAGGTACTTGTGCCTTAAGAGGTGGGGTTTTTGCCTTCCTTCTTCTCAGGCCTCTTCAAGCCACTGTGTGGACAGATACCATGGGATATTGCAGTTATTGAGGTCACTGGCAACTATGTCACAGCCACTAAATGTCAGATAGGAGACCAGATGGATCTAGTCGAGAAAACTATCAAAGGGGGAGGAACCTGGTAGAGAAAATAAGAAGAGACAATGGCTGCAGCAGTGGTTCAGTTCAGAATGACCATTTTGCAGACATGGAGCAATCTATCCCATGTTCTCTCCTCTCTGGATAAATTATCCTGCTATCAGCATTATGAACAGTGTAGACTATCGTCTTGGGACAAACTTGATATGGTGCAGTAGACCAATTCATCCTAGACAGATTATTCAAAGTGCCCATATCATGATAGTAGAAATTATTCAGATGTCCAGGAGAATAAGCCCTCTGGTGGAGATTGTAGTTAATTGAACAGCAAAATTGTTGTTGCTCCTTACGTTTAGTCAGAATTTCCTTTCTTGTAACTTGAATCCATTGATTTGGGACTTATCCTCCAGAGCAGGAGAAAACAAGCTTGCTCCATCTGCGATATGACAGCCCTTTAGATATTTGAGGATGGCTATCATATCTCCTCTCAGTCTCCTCTTTAACTGGTTATATTGCTTTGATATATTCCAATAATCTTGTCACAGTGGATAATCTAGAGAAGAACCTTGCCTATAATATGTATAATGTAATTCCAACCCCCACCTGTGGAGCCAAAAATGAAAGCCTATACAGGTAGAGAGATAACAGAGACTGAACTGAGGAAGAAGATTTGAAGATGTTTGTTTAATATTTGTAGGCTGGTAGATCTTTTGTGAATATAGTTCACTGGAGAGATCCCCTCTGCTATCATGTTGGTTTTTCAAATTACTTGAGCAATTTTCTATTTTTAATGCAGTTCCATTAGTTAAGGCTCTGTTTGGCGCCTGCTGCTTTCAAAGTTATCAGCTGGACGATTGCCTGAGGGGGCAGAACAGTCTTCACTGCTTTTTGTATACACATCTGTAAATTACACTGAGCTATGGGTTACAACTCAGTTGCTTTGGACTGGTACTATAAATAAGTCAAAGGACAGCTTACCTATCAGGATCCAGCTGACTATAGTAGAAAATCATTTTTCATGTATGGAGAAAACTTATTTGTGTCAACAGTTAACTTTATGTATGAATATTTTCCTCCCCATTGTGCAATGGGAACATATAGTGGCAAACAGAATCAAGCGTGATAGCAAAACAGTAGATGCAGGATACGATACGACAGTCCAGGAGGAGCAAGACCAACTTCTAAGTAAGTCTTATACATGCTTAGCATGCTCCCATGTAAAATGGGACACTGTTGAAAATCAACTTTAAGGAGGTAATGCACATTTAACCATAGCCTTTATTTTGACAAGGTATTAACTCCACCCTTTAAAACATTTATATCATTAGGATAATATTGGGTGAGGATTTTTTGAATCTGATGGGTGGTGGTTGAACCTTTTAGATAAACCACCATGTGCAGTCCCTTCTACAACATGCACAAGATCAGTGGGTATAAGAAAATCTACTGCATCCTGCTGCTAAAATTATGTATGCACATGGTGCTTACTCCAGCCAACAGAATCTCAAGCACATAGAAGGCACATAGTCCTGATATCACCTGGTGGGGATTTGGTACTGACAGCACTGTGGGAAACTTAAATATTTCCAAGGTAAATTATTAACTGTGCTGCTGAAGGACCACATATTTTGACAGAGAACAAATATACAAGAAAATATGAAATAACATATCCATTAGTCATGCAAATATTACTGTGCAGTTTAAACCTTATTTTATAGATTAAAAACAAATTACTTGGTATCTTGTATTCTCTGCAATTTATTTGTTGTGAACTGTCAGTTGTTAGGCTTTATATTAATAAGCCCTTTTCTGTGTCTGTCTTTGCAGAGAGGGACATAGAACTGGCATTAAAAGGACGGCTTCTGGAAGAATTTCCAGAGAGCAAAGTATCTTTGCCACAATTGGATAGTTCTTCTTACCTTCATGCAAATTCACACAGACTTGCTTGTAAGTAATGATTAGTATACATGTTGGGATATGGGCTTGATGAGTGAGTAAAATATGGGGTCCTGATTTAGGTAGAGAACAATAGAGTATTAAGAACAGTCAACACACAACCTGCCAGACAAGTGTAGATTAAAGCATTTTATTATTTAGCAGGAAAAATTTGACAAACATCCTCCTCATACTACCAAAGCTTAAACATTTAAAAGGAGAAGACATTTTTACAACTCTGGAGGTGGAACCTCTCAGTCAGAAGAGCTTAAGACATACATTTCATAGTTTCAAAGCTTCTCTAGACCTTGGCTTGATGATGCCAAACTTTTAGTTTTCAAGTTTGGCTCTCACCTCAACCAATCAGATTCTGCTGATGGTGCAGAACTGGCTAACCTCTCCTATTTTTATGTCTTAGTCTGCTTGTTAAGACCCTTGCCTCCATCTGATTACTTAACATACCATATTTCATATCCTGTTCAGAAAAATATAGCAAACACTTCTAACTTCACTAGATCAATTTGAAATTCATCCTTCCCCCTTTCCAGAAGCATTTAATCACCAGACAAGCTGAATCTTTCAATACCATTCACAAATTTGGTAAATGTAAAAGCCTAAAAGCAGTTAGCAAAGATTACCCACCTGCAGTTTTGGATAGTGAATATGCAGGGGGAAAAAATGTTTTTAGAATGTTTTTTGAATTAAGTAAACAATTTGTTTTGTTTCAGTGGAGGCTGCAATGCAAGAAATATTAGAGTTTAACAAGAATTTACTTCCAAGCCATAGAACAAATCTGCAACAAGCATTGCATCTTGCAAGTTATCAGTTACAACAAAAACAGCTACAACAACAACAAGCCAATGCGCTTGGTAAGGAATGGGTTAATTGTGTACAAATATGGCATTCAGACTCTTTGTTACATTTCCAGTTACCCTGTGAGTATGCTGTTATCATGAATTATTTGATTATTTTAATCAAATTTCTGTGCAAATATTTTAAATTACTTACATCTTTTTTTCAAAAAAAACCACTTTAAAGTAACTTTTTTTTCTGATTATTTGAACTGGTGTCTTCCTGAATACACCCTTGCATCTCCTTGCAATGTGATTTTTAAAATTTCTAAGTTATTTTTTAAAACAGAGATGAAAAAGTCTTGATTTCTCACTGTATTTTATTCCTCCCATCTCCATTTAAATATTGGCCTATGTCTTAGAATGCTTTACTTTAGAAGACCACCCAGTGCATTCATAATCATGATGATACCTCCCTCTAGATCAGTAAGCTTTTCATGGGAAGGGGTGGGGGGTACCCTGTTCTCCAGACTGAATCTGCCTGGTGTGCAGTAGAGTCTTTTCAAGCTCCCAAGAGCTTGATTTTTCTGAGCTTCTTATCCTTCACCAGCCCAACACATCCTTAACATGGATGAGAGGCCATTTACATAGGGAAGGGAGGGGGCAACTGTTGATCCACAGCTTGAGTGAAAACTTTGTATTTTCATGGCTTGGGGCAGATACATGGATTGGGCTGTGTGTGACAACATAGTTACAGAAAGACAAACTGTGGCAAGATGCTCAGGCCTGCTGCAGCCTTCTCAAGTACCGCTACCATAATAAAGACAAGACACAGCAACACTGAATAGAAGGGCTGTTTCAGTGTTCGTCCAATTCACTCCTATCCATATAGGGAAGGCAAGGGCCAGGGCCAGAGAGACACCATCTCCTCAAGGAACAAGTTCTATGATGGCACACTTTCTAGCATTCATGGAAAGACCAGAAACCTGCAATGAGATGAGCCAGAGGTGCAGATCTTTGGGGCACTAAATTCATGTGAAGTGGGGGACATGAGACACAATTTCATTCTGCCAACACTACTTCCTTTTTAGTTTATGGGGTTTATCCAATGGAATGGGTGTTCACCCTGTCGCGAGAAACTAGACAGGAGCAGACTTGTGGCAAGTAGGCTGGACTCCCTCAGTTTTTCCTCCTGTCTAGACACAGACAGTACATTCCTGCTGGCTCTCCTGACTCAGCTAGGTTTTTTACTAGTTTCTGAACCCCCTTTTTTTCTTTAGGTTTTCCTTATCGTCATTTTTGTTTTACAGTTCTTTGTCCACATGTTGTGGTTTCTTCCACACAAAAAACTTTCTGTTGCTCTGTACGTTTGGTTGTTCTGCTTATTTGCCACCCTTCTTTTATTCCTTTGTTGTTTACTTACATTACTTATAGATAAATTTTCCAGAACGGTTGCCCTTGCCGTGGTGCCAATGGTCATTCAGGCATGGCAGCCCTCTTTCGGTGCACTCTATTTCTTTCCCTCAGCAGCCTCAATGGCTGCCGCCATTTATCTCGGGTCAGAACTGTATTTATTTATTTCGTTTGTGTGTGTGTGTGTGGTTGTGTCCTACTTGTGTGACTGGTAGTGTGGCGTTTGCGTTCTCCTGCCCTGATTTAAAAATGGCTTGGCCACCTCCTCCTGGTTTGCTTTTTTTTACACCGGCAATGGAGTGAGTGTTCCTATTATGTCCCTGCCTGACTGCTTCTATTTGCCTTTGATATTGAGCCCTGACTGCCTCCTGGTTCACTTTGGAGGCGACAGAGTGCCTGCCCCTCATCCTTATCCTCCTGGTTGGCAGCTGTGACAAGGAGAGTGTGTGTAGCTGCTGTTTTCCTCCACTCTCAGTCCACGGTGTGGCAAACAGTGTGTGGTTTGGCATAAGGCTTTTGCCTGCCTCTTTTCTCCTGATCCATGGAGTGCAAACCTTTGGGGCTGAATTTCTATAATCTTCCTCTTAACGATAAGAACAACAAACATTATCTTCCCAAAACAGGAGATGTAGAACACCATTGCTGTTCATTACTGTAGCTGGAAACCTGAAATGCTAACCAGAATATATGGCTAGATGTCACACATTTTTTTTTTCCATTTAAAAAAGCTATTATTTTTTACTTTCTTAGGCTTGCTTTTCATTAGAATTATTGGATTGTTCTGTCTCTCATACAAACTGTTTTGTGTTTTAATTTTCAGTTGACAAGTTCAGAAATATGCCATTATTTCCACCACCACCACCTGGGACAGCTAGGTTCCAGGACTATACTATACCTGTTCAAAAATCAGGTAACCTATAAAGTTGGCTGTATAAAAAAAAAGGGGGGGGGAGTGTATCTCATTCATACTATAGGTTGCATTTGTTCTAGTAAAAACCATGTTTGATAGTAATGTTCCAAGGGAAGGGCATGTTCAAGGTGTTATACAAACAATTACAACAGAACTTAATTCATAAAATCTCTGAACAAAATCCTAGCATTCCTAGCTAAAAATATACTCCTCAAGTGTCAAAAGTCAGGGTAAAGTAGTGGATCATGGCATGCTGTACAATTAAGGTACCAGACACACCTCTGTGGGGACGGAGTCCCGCAATTTGTGGACCACCACAGAGAATGCCTTCTCCTGGGCAAGCACCTCATGAGGGTTTATAGGGAAAGAAGCGGTCTTTCAACTACTATTTGGGGCCTGAGTCATTTAGGGCTTTAAACACTAATGTGAGCACTTTAAATCAACCCAGGAAAGAAGCTGGTTCACAGTGCAGCTGTTTTAATACATGGGCTATATGAGATCTAAATGAAACCAGTCAGTAATTTTGCTGCTACATTTTAGACCACTTAAAGTTTCCAAGTCATATTCAAGGGCAACCTCATGTAGAATGCTTTGCAATAATCCAATCTGCAAGTTACCGTGTTAGCCAATTGCCCTGTTAAATTTATTGTCCCATGCTGCCTCAGAAACTAATAAGGGAGGGAAATCATTTGACTCGATAAAGAAGATTCTTTTTGCTTTCGATCGGTGGTTCCCAACTTTTTTTGGCCATGCCCCACCTAGGCATCTCTAAAATCCTGATTCCCACCCCACCCTGTGACACATAGCGGTAATTCTTATTATTCCAAAAGTATACTCCTATTCACATGGAGGAAGCCTAAAAGGCCATTAGCTTGGTCTAAACAAGCTTCAAAATTGCCCCCCTTAAAAATCAAATTGCCCCCCTGTGAGGCGTGTGCACCACTTTGGGAACCACAGCTTTAGATTTATTAGGGAATGGCAGACTGTGTCTCTGTAGTCTACTTGATACATTTATGCATTCATAGTCTCTCTCACACTGTAGTCACCAAAAAACGTAAAGTATTGTTATATAAACTGTTTCCATAAAAGTGATTATAATTATTTTTGATCAGTTACAAAGACATTCCTGTATTCAAAACAACATTGTGTTTTAAGGCAAACACAGTATTATATTATGTATTTATATATTTCCTATGCAGGATGGGAAACAAACCAGTTACCACAAAAAGACTACCTCCAAAAGCTTGCATTATTAAAACGAAAGATTTTGGGGCCAGAGATGAAAGGTAACGAATCTCAGTGGAAAAGGGTTCTATATTCACTTTGGATTTAAGAGGGCAGGTTATCTTCTAAAATTCCTACAAAATGTCAAGAGAGGAGAAAATGTCTTTGTGTGGGTTGGCAGAATGGAAACCTCATACCACTGAAAGGCAAGGAATTTCTGGCAGCTGCAATTTCTATACTGCACTTTGCAAGACAGTTTACAATATAAAAACACCAGAATACATAACATAGTAAGAAACAGAAACAATACCTCCACCTACTTTAAAAGGCCATAAAGTGTTTAGTTAGCCAAAGGCCTGGAAGAAGAGGAATGCTTTTGCCTGTGCAAAATGAAGGCTCCTCAGATGATGATCCTGTTAGATTTGTAAGTCAGTTGGCCCATAACCTGTTAGACTTAGACCACCTCACACACCTGCCAAACTGCTGCTGAATCTACTACACATACCTATATTCCTTAGAAAAAGGGAGGGTGGATGAGGCATGCTTTAGGCTTGGACTGTCTCTAACCACCCACTTGCAGACATGGGGGATGGGCTGCTCAATACATGGCCCAAGCAATGCAATTTCACATTTTTCTCCAAATTACACGAACAGATTGCAGGATCCAGGCCAGTTCATATGGGGAGAGGTGATCCTTGAGGTATTGCAGTCCTGAGCCATTTAATACTTTATAGGTAAAAACCAGCATTTTGAATTTAGAAACTAATTGGTAGCCAGTGCAGTCGGGCCAGGATTGGTGCTATATACTCAACCTGCCTTGCCCTGGTGAGCAACCTGGCCACTGAATTCTGCACCAGCTGAAGTTTCTCATCTGTCTTCAGAGGCGGCCCCATATATAACACATTGCAATAATATAACCTAGATGTTACCAGAACATAGATGACAAGTGGCACTGCATTGGCAACATATGAAAATGTTAATTTTCATATTATGGCAAGTCAATTTAATACTATAAAAACTAACCCTTTCAAGTATACAGATAAAATTAATAAATATCAGGTAGACTTTCAAATGGTATGATAAAGTAATGTGGATTTTATTTTGTTTTGTTTTAATAGGGGGAGGTCCTTCATCAGTCACTCAGGGAGATGTTCAAGATCAAGTAGAGGTAAGTAACTATAGCTTACCCTAGAAAAATTAACATTTGTGAGATTAAGCCGGAGGACATTCCTTGGTAGGGATGACTCTTCCTATTGGGTCCTAAGAGCCTTTTCATCTTCTCTCCAAGAGGAGGAGTCCTTCCCATCAGACTGACCCTGCCTGCGGTCAATGAATCTGAAACTGATGAAACACAGATATTTTAGAGTTATCCTGTTAACAAAGCATTCAATTCACAACTGCAGCAGGCAACAGATAGCAAAATGAGATTTGCATATAGTAATCTAAAATGTAATCTTAAATATAGGTGGATTAACTCAGTTGTAAGTACCCTGAATAATTGTGTTTCATTTTTTAGGACCCAATTGTTATTTCTGGAAAAGGATGCAACCCCTACAGAAAAGAAACCACCTTCCCAGTCATAAAGCAAAGTTCAAAACATAAATGACCTTATTATTGTGTTTTTAGAGACTGAGTCAGTGATGCAGCCATCTTATAAAATTCATCTTTGCTGAACTGTGAAAAGGAAACATGAAAACCTATGCTGTTGTATGAATTTGTTCTGAGAACTTAATTGTACTGGAACAGCAGTTAAAATATATGATACCTGAACCACCAATGCTCTAATAGTAGTAATTTTTAAAAATTGTTTAGCAGATCATAACTAGGTTATTTGTGACCAAAGCTACATACATTTTTATCTGGCTATGGTACAACCAACCCCATAATCAGATGTTTGAAACCAACCAGATCCTTCGCCCTAGAATTGATCACAAAACACAACTAGATGTTACAAGTCATATGACACCAACAGGGAGTGAGTATTGCTGTAATTCATGTTAGCTAAAGTACAGAAATTTGCACTATACACATGGTTAGGTAGCCTAGTTATCAATCAGTTTCAATTATGCTAAGTAGTAGTCTTGGTTCTTTGGATATGGGGATAGCATCAGCAATATTGGATTTTATGTTCCTGAAAAATAAAGGTAGCTTCTCCTCCACCCCATAACAGTGGTGGGAAACCTCTGGTGCATAGGCCTAATTAGGCCTGCCAGACCATTTTGTGCATACTACACCCAACTTTCCCTGGCTTGACATCAAATATGGTGTCAGATGTGATAAAGTTCAAGGTATAGTTAAAAGGAAAAATCAGGACTACACTCTTAAGTATGCTCCCAGTTTTTCCTTTATATCAAATGGCTATGCTTAACTGCCTGGCATTTGAATGCTCAGTTTCAACTCAGTGATTATTTCTACCTTCAACACTCACAAAGATCATCTACAATTCAAATATATCAGGCTACTTGGTCAGCCTTTTCCAGTTGGCGCACCAACAGTCACTTACCAGTACATACAGTGACAGTGCCTGACTTGCTCACCTTGCTGCAAAGCGAACTACATAGATGTCTCAAACCAAATACTTTAAAGAGACAGGCCTCTGGCACATCCTCTGTTTTATCTTCCACGGGCCACCCGCCACTTTGGTCTCACCCCCTTGTGAAATGTTTCTAAAGGGAGTTATTCTTCAATGTCCTTCAGTGGCTAATCATTTCCCCTCCTGCCTGCAGGAGTTTCCCTTCAAACCACTATAACAAGTCTCCCTCAAAGTTATGTATTTTAAAGTCCTTTCTCTTATGGCAGTTAGCTCAGCTCAAAGATTTTCTGAGTTGGGAGCCTTATCTGTAGCTAAACATTTGAGCACATTTCATAAAGATAGGGCAGTTCTGAGGATGGACCCATCATTTTTGTCTAAGGTTTGTCAAAGCTGCATGTTCAGCAGGAGGTGATCCTACCTTCCTTCTGCCCAAATCCTAGGCATCCATTAGAAAAGGCTTGGCTCTCATTAGATGTTCACAGAGCAGTGAATGTATAATGTACATAAACAGAACAAAGGGCATTAAGTCCACTGAATCCCAGTTCAAATCCTTTCACCCTTCCACAATGGGTAAAAAAGTGTCTGCAGCCACACACTCTAGAGATGGATTAGGGCATACATTGATATGTCCTATGAGTTGCTTAAACCTCCCAGATCAACAAATCTGGCAGCGCGTTCCACAAGATCAGTGGCAACAGTGGCCGCCTTTTCTTCTAATGTCTCTTAAGTAGAAATCATTAGAGCAGCAACTGGTCTGTTCCTAGCACTATTATGAGGCACTATAAGATGGGCTTGTTTGCATCAGCAGAGACCACCTTTGGTCCTGCATCAGGTCCTGCCTCATTAATTATGTTGCAGGTAGACCCACCCTAATAGGGAAAGCCATGGTATGTCTCAACCCAGTGATTGCACGATGACCGACTAGTATGAGTGGTACTCACCTGAAGAGTAGATTTGTGAGGTCATCAATGGGGCCTCTCACTAATATGGGCTGCAACTGAAATTCTTCCTATATAGCACAATGTTATGGTTATTATATTTTGAGTTAAGCTATGGTTGATATTATTGATATTGTTGGGAAGTGTGCTTTTTTGCTTGTTTTTTTCCTTACTTGTAATGTGAGAGTCTGATGACGGTACAAGCTTGGCAAGTCTGCAAACTGGGAGCCCACCCACTTCCCAGAGCTGTTCATTTCTGCCTTCGACACCAGAGGGAGCCATAGCCCAACACAGTGAATGCATGGTGACCTCACAAATCTACTCATGTGAGTACCAATCATACATTTTCTTTCACTGTGCTTAGAATGCACTCCTGACTTTTCTTTAAAAATTGTTTTATGCTATTATGATATGGCGTGCTCTGGTCCATGGGGTCACGAAGAGTCGGACACGACTAAACGACTAAAGAACAACATTATGATATTTTTATTATTCTTACTGTTGTTATTAATTTTTTTAACCACCCCTCATCTGAAGAGCACAGGGGAGTTCACTACATAATTATGAACTGCTTTGGGACCCAAGAGCCCACAGATATGCTATTTATTCAGAATAAATAAATACTTGCCCCAAAGCAAGTCCAAGTTCTATAGTGATTACTCCCAGCATTAATTCTGCAGCATTAATTCACCAAACAAGTAAATATGGCTTCAATCTTAAGCCCCATCTGGGAGTAGCAGGGGTGAGTAGGGCCTACTCAGAGTAACCAGGATGGAAGGTGGAGGCAGAGACAGATTTTGCTGTAGCAGCTCTAGGCCATCACAGGACAGAGGCCCAGAATGGGTTCACTGCCAGTAGCCAGACTAGTTTAGGAACCAGCAGGTCCCTGAGTGGCCCATTTCCACCCCCACCCCCCAAAACACCCTGGTACAGGGCTTTACTGGCTAATAGAGCACTAGCAGTAGGTTCCACTTGCCCTGCCTTTGGCAGGTGCAGTGAGGATCTCTGGATTCACATCCCATGTCACACACCCCAGCATGGTGGATCAGGGCATAGGATTGCACTTCAAGTGTCATTTTCCTGCAGCAGTTGGAAAGAAGTATGGCGTAGCAGTTTCCAGCAGCTAGAGTCTTCTTTGGTAGGAGATAACCACATTCAAACCTTGCTCAGCCATTTAGCTCCCTCTCAGCCAATAGCTACTTTGCAAGTGAGTGTGAGGTTAACCTCTTTCTGAGCTAATTTTAAGTGTTAGAAGAAAAGGAAACCACATAGAGAATTATTAACAGTTTAAATGCAATATGTTACTCAGAAGTTGTGGGTGATGGGAAGAAGGGGGATGGGGAGGAAACCGGTAGAAAGTCCCTGTAAGAATATGTTTGAACACAACTGGTTCAAACTGCAGTTAATTGCATTGGACTGAAAACATCAAATCCAGGCTTGTGATGTGAATGTCTTAACCCACATGTGTGTCTACCACTCATGTATTTCCTCAATATACAGCTCCGAGAGGGGTAGGACCCTTTGCATGGAAACACTACATGTGTCTGTTAAAAATGTGTGTGGCTTTAATTCTTATGCTAAATAACTTGCACACCAGGAATTAGAAAAAGATTGTTTATTACACTTAACTAAAAGAGACCATGTGTTTGGATGCTGCTTCAGAAATCAATATGACTATTCCTTTGGGGTTTAAGTACAGTTTGTCTCCCACTATGTTCTATGAAGGGACACGGGTGGCGCTGTGGGTTAAACCACAGAGCCTAGGACTTGCCGATCAGAAGGTTCGAATCCCCATGACGGGGTGAGCTCCTGTTGCTCGGTCCCTGCTTCTGCCAACCTAGCAGTTCGAAAGCATGTCAAAGTGCAAGTAGATAAATAGGTAATGCTTCAGTGGGAAGGTAAATGGCGTTTCCGTGCACTGCTCTGGTTCATCAGAAGCGGCTTAGTCATTCTGGCCACATGACCCGGAAGCTGTATGCCAGCTCCCTCGGCCAGTAAAGCGAGATGAGCACCGCAACTCCAGAGTCGGTCACGAGGGGTCCCTTTACGTTCTATGAAGAGGACTTCCCGAGTGAGGTAATAATGTAAAACTCAAGTCTTTTGTACCATTGTTTACTTATTCCTGCTAGTTTTTCCTTCTCAAGATGACTTTGATATGACCTTAATTTTGGGGGGGGGAAAACTTTATCTCTGCAGTTCCTGAAAGCAATCTTCATAGTCTATTTGAAGTCTGCTTGCTGCCAGGAGGAGGTTGTTTACCAATCCTTGTATTGCCAGGTAGATCTAGGTTTCTGATATTTTCTACAACTCATAGGGGTCAGGCTGTTAGTTGCTCACTTAGAGGTCATCTTTAAGATAAGAGCTTGTACCAGGGTCACAGCTAGTAACAAGTCTAGACTGGGCCCCATTGTTACACAAGGAACTCTTGCCACAGAAGATATTGCAAGAGTGAAATCCAGGACACAACAATGCACATAGACACCATGGGGCTATAGTTATGTCAAAAAAGTAACATGGACATCATCACACACAGGTCTGGGCTACAAACTCTAATGCTAAACATTGCATTTACTTGGAAGTAAACCCTGTGAAAATTAATGGGAGTCACTAACAAAGGGTGATGCAGCCTCTAAGCATGTTCATTCAGGGACTTCCGGGGTGGCGCCATCGGCAATGGTGGACTCCCTCTGAACTGGAGGTACTAGCTCCGCGCGAAACGGGTCTTTTCCGCTACGGCGAAGTGGGGACCTTTTAAAAATCACAGGCGGATGAAGCCTGTGACCATGGGACTCGGCGGGCACCCTTAGCGCCCCCCCAACCTGCAAAGGAACCCACAAACGGGCTCCGAAGCGAAGAGGGGGAAGCGGCGTGGTGCTGTGAGTCAACTGCTATTTCCGTGGAGCGAAGCCGCACAGCCGTTCCCGGAGAGCGCTGCCTTTTTCCTGGGACAATTTGGCTTCTAAAATAAGCACCCGTGAGTACTTAAACTTTGAACAATTGGACTTTAAATAAGGGCTTGCGAGCAGAAAGGAATTGGACTTAAAAATTTTACTTCAATTTGGTACTGAAACAGGAAGGTCTAAACAGGAAGTCAGCCTTCCGTTTCTTTGTAGACAGAATAAAGCAAAGACAACGTAAACTAGAGCTCAGAAAATCGCCTCTAAAGGATTGGCTTTTATCATTTCAAATTGTTGAACCCCCCTTCGGTAGCAGGAGAAGAAGGGGGATCTTTTTTGGACTGTTTAAACCTGCAGAAGTGAGTTTAAAGTAAAGTAACTTTCCACCGTCCTGATCCTGGAGCGGGGTGTCAGGACTGACGTATGAAGCTCATTGACCAGAGATAAACGCTTTTGACAGATAGCTAAAAGAAGAGGAACATAGTGATTCCATTGTTTCCTTTCGCACCTTAAAGGAACAAATATTGACAAAATATCTGAAAAAAGGAAACTCTGTTGCTAGACTTGTCTTTAAAAGAAAGATCAAATAGAAGTTTTCCCCCTAGAGGGAGACTGTGAAACTGTAACCAACTCCTGGGAGCTGGCAGCTGTTACAGATTACAATCGTGGGAATAGACATCTGACCTTGCAGGACAATGTATTCAGAAGCTCTGTTGTGTGCATTCTATAAAACAAATGCCCTACTGGAACAGCTACATGAGAAGACGAATTTGATGGCTGATTCAATTAGAAATTTTGAACAGGCAATGGGAAATTTTGAACAGGCAGTGGGAAAATATGTGGAGCCCACCCAGGAATTAAATCAGGAGTGTGCCCTGACAGAACAGGCCCAACAGGAATATGAGCTTTCGGATTTGACAAATGAACTTGGAAAAAGCCAGATTTGGAAAGAAAAGGTTTGGTTTGGTTTGGAAATGGGGGGTTGGATAGACCCTCCTATGCAGGGATTTTTGGACTTTTCAAGTCTGGCAATGGGCCGTGAGATGTTTGGGGTTGTGGGGGCCCTCAATTTTGGAGGGTTTTTGAAACATGTTTTTAAATACCACATGGAATTTAGTGTCGATTATGGAAAAGGGGCTGATCTGTCGAGAAGGGTCAAAAGTATTGCTAAGCTGGAGTTCCCATGAGTGAAACGAGCAGGAGACAAGGGAAAATACAGTTACAAATATGAAGAAGAGCTGCGGAAGGGACATGGAAGAGACTTAAGGGCCTCGGATATAAGGTCACCAGGTTAATGCGCCAGATCGATGGGATAATAAGGACTGACAAACCCGGGACCAGGAGAAAGGGACGCTGGATGAAGATTGGATTTGTTTTTATTTCTTTTTTTCATCACTAGGATTGTTTTATAAAATTGGTGAATGTTAGAAAAATGTTGGAATGAAATTATTTGGCTTTAGTAAAAATGTTTAAAGAATTATGTAAGAATATTATGGTTATGAGAAGTTGGTAAAAATAAGATTTAAGTTTTAAGTTCCAAGGTTTTTTATAGTAAGATAAGATTAAAATAGTTTAAGGTAATGTAATGACAGAATATTATGAAATATGGAAAGGATTTGCTGTGACAATTAACAACTAAGACACAAGGAAGGGGAGGAGGAGGAGGTAAAGGAAAGAGGGTAATGACAGTTGAGGAGTTGAAAATAATGGATTTGTTTTTAATTGTTTTTAAATTTTTGTGGTGAATTTTTGTTTTCCCCCCCTCTCTTATTTTGTGTATTTGTATGGTTGGAAGTGGCTTGTTTTTCTCTTTTTCTACTTTGTTTTCTTTTGTAACTTAACAAAAAAATTCCTTCAATAAATATCTTTTTTTTTTAAAAAAAGCATGTTCATTCAGAAGCTTCTGAGATTAACCTTTTGAATGCATGTACTGCCAGGGTTGTAGGCAGCCATTAATACCCTCCCCAACTGTAGCCAGTTTTGGCATGTCGAAGCTTGAGAGCACCTTCACTCAAAGAACCATTGGGCTTGTAAGTTATTTTTCTTTTGAGTGCAGAAATGCTCTCCAGGCCTCACTATGATTGCTTGACAAGTTTCTGATTTGATCTGATTAGGGCAATTGATAAATTGCCTCATATGTCCAGAGTACTCAGGTGTGGTTTTTTTGTCCCACTTCTTGTCATTCTTATGTTGATTGTGGGTGGCTGCCTATTAGAGTCATGTAAACAGGTGGAGGGGGTGTGCCTGGCTGAGAGCAAAATGCCCTAATCCAGCTGCAATCCTGCCTTCAAGTTTAGAGAAATCTCACCCGAGAACATATTCACTCCAAGAAAAATACCCTTTACAGGTAAGCCCAATTTCTCTCTCTCTAGTGTTACATGAAGATTAGATTATTGTTACTGTATAACTAAAACCAGAATGTTTCTCCTCAACATTTTGATTGTAGTATTTATTTGCAAGACATTCTCTTTTTAGAGATTCTTAGGTCCAGTTAGTATGTTTAGGATTAAATTTCAAAGCTGCTTCTCAATAAAAAACTTTTGTATTATGTACATAATAATTGTTAGGGCTGATATATTTTGTGTTCAGGTAAGTTATTTGTAGTAGATAACTCAAATTGTTTTTACCTCAGTCTGACAGGTTTCTTCAAGGGGTACTAAGTTACAAAGCGCAGAAAGGAAATTCAGGTGTGATGTTTTAAAAGATTTTTTATTTAATAAATAACTTCCATGATAGCACTGTAAAAAGTGAACATTTGTTAAAATAAAAGGCACTTAAAATAAGAATGTGGATAGTATAGAACACATGACAGAATGGGCAGCGGCAAATATACATGGCACATCAAACAATGTTATCTCAGAACTGAAAGTCATGTTACATGACAATTGTGCAGTCTTAGCTACAATATGAAGGTAAATTTACAGCCAAGACTGCAAAAAAGTTGTTTTTACAACAATCATCTTACACAAAATGAACTCAAATACATTAAAGAAAAAGGTGACAAAGCACCAGGCTTTAACCTAAGCAAAAACATTAGAAAAACCACCACCACCGACGAATTAAGGCCCTTATGCATTCAGAAGATGTATTGGCAGACTTTTTTTCTGTACCAAAGTCAGGATTTGAGTTTACAAAGTAAAATTCTTTTTCGGTCACCATGCAGCAATGTCATAAAAAAAGAATGGCACAGTATTAAAGCTATTATTCTGAATCTATTTTTTCTTCCTATTTCTTATACATCACCCCTGACAGTTTAAAATGCATCTGTACATATTAAATTGTCTTTTACATCATGATTTCTGTCTCATTAAACTTACTGCATCAAGTAAGGTTAAATCTTGCGAAAAGTCCATTATTCACAAGCTAAAGTTAATTTTGTAATTTACAAAGAATTATTTGGCTTGCATTTTAACTGTGCAAACCAAAGCCCTGATGTGCCTATAAAGAAAAAGAAAAACTGATCTAATATTAATACTTAATGGCTAGGCAGAACCCTTATACTGGTTACTTTAGCCATTTCACTCCAGATACAGGTCAGAAAGGCACCATGTGACCTTAGTTAAGGAGGCTATGCAGTGTCAAGTTTTCTTACCAATCTCCTGGCACTATTTGCAAAAAGAAAAAAAAAAACCCTTCAAAAAATAAAAACATACTGTACAGTTTTAAAACCTGCATAGAAAACAAACCTATATGTAATGTATTTAATTAGTAAATTCATTGCGATATTGCTCTAAAGCTATGTTACCGTGACTACAAAACTGCTACATTGCATACAGTGTTGTGGAGTTAGAAAGCAGTTGTAGAATTAGAAAGCAGTTTTCATTTCCCCTCATATTTAGGATTCACCACGGTTGTCACTGCACTCTTGTAGATAGGATTCTCGCCCTAGAAGAAAAAGAATTATTAATATCACAAATGACTTAAGAAATCTTACTGTAAAAGTATTTGAAGCAGCTCATTTACTGGAAGCAATTCCACACACCGTCAAACCAATCCAGAAATCCATGTGCATGTTTGACCCTCAACTCTTGCAAAGGATTACTGGATTGCAACAGGCAAGTACATAAAAAAATAGCTAAAGATAATCTAGCAGCTTTAGCTTTTATGAAGCATCATGCTTTGTATACTTTTTTAAAGAATATGTAAGAGGGTTAACACACATGGATGGCAAATCGATAGAAACCTACACCTGCTACTGTAGTGAAAGCTATGAAGGCTTTAGGCACATGCTTTTTAAGGACAGGTGCTTTAAGCATTTCATATCTTTCCTCTACAAAAAAGGTACATGGGATTGTTCCTGGAAAATGGGTTGCATTTGTACCAATGCAAAACAAAATGGTGGTATCAGGACAAACTGATTGCAACCGTATTATTCACAGAGCCTTAAGAGAATGGCCAAACAGAGGCTATGATAATAAGACACAGAAACCTGTAGCTAATAAAGGCCAATGTTTGTCATAATTTTCATTTATAACAAGAACTGTTCATACATTTTATTCTATAAGACACACAAAAACATAGCTCAATTGTGACCATAGCCATTCACATCTTTAGTTACTCAAGGACAGTGCTATCGAAGTGAGTGAACTGGGTGGGCTTACCACTGGCAACCCCTGTGCTACGGATAATGTTTCCACGCCATTAGAAAGCCTATTATAAGCAGCTTTGAATTGAATTCATAATTTCTGCATGTCTGGGTGTGCCTGCCAAATGATCCTTTATATAAGCATGCAACACATCCATACACATGCATGCTCTGGAATTATTGTTTATGCAGAATTCAGAATGTTTTAAACTTGGTGGAGAGAGGGGGGGCACATAATAATAGTTTGACTATTTGCTTTACATTATGTGCTTCTAATGTAGCAGTTTATATGCCACACTTAACTATACCAAAGCTTAGTGCAAACACATAAGTGTGTGAGCTTCTGGAGAGGACATGATGGGCAAAGCAGGCCAACAAGCAACCTAACTAAACATTCCATTTGCAAGGACAAGATAGAGGCAATTCTGTTGTCTGCCTGCTTTGCTGCCTTCAAAAGGGACCTCAAAAAGGCAAAGCAAGAACTCATGGCCATTTTGAGAGCTCTTGTAACAACAATTCATGCCTCTTAACTAGCATTTTTTTCCTGTGAAGTGAAAATATGCAAGAGGAAGGAAAGACTGTCCAAGGAAAATTAGCAGGAATTTGATAGCAGAGCATTCAGAAATATCTTAGCTGGTTTCCTGGGAGCTATTATGCCTCTGGTACCCACTTGTGCAGATACTGGAAGAGTGGCAAACAGCATACGGGTGGAAATACATGACAAATCCAGCACAGCCTCATGATGGCTTCATATTACAAAGGAAAAGAGAGAGAGAGATCGAAAGCACCACTTCTACAGTCTCGTGTGAAGAGGGAGCTACAAGGTCCTCTAGTGGTGCTACATGACAAGACTGAAGTACTCTACAATATGGGTTCCCCTTTGCATGTACTTGGAGGCCTCTAACTTCTCTTTCATGGCTTTCTAGGCAAAATTCACTGCCTGTAAAAATTGGCCTTCCTTCACTAAGCTGGAAGGATGACTGAAAGATTTATAACCAAGTGAGTTAGAAGCTGAGGAGTCAAAGTTTTAAGTGTGAGATTACCAACAGAAAAAGTAGGGGGAAATGAAAAGGAAGATGTTGCATAAGTCAAAGCCAACAGCAGGATCATTCAACACCAGTTACCCATGATATTTAACTTAAAAATCCAGCTAAAACTAGGCAAATTTAGTCTTATGGAGCTGCATTCAATGAACTTTTATTCTGAGTGGGCCCAAGTTAGTCAGGGCCATTAATTTAAATGGGTATACTCTTGAGCAGAATTTAGCTGAGTACAATCCATGGATTTTAATGAAAATGCATTAAGCAGGGTGGTTAACACTTCTGTTGATGTTAATTAAGTCCTAATACTTCTTGTATTTGACTATAATATGCCCATATATCAATTTGGCCAGCTCCAGAGGACACTAATCTTGGTCATTTGCCCTATCCCAAAGCCCCCAATAGTATTGCTATTCTCAATTTTCAAGGGAACAGAGGCCTGCAGGCAGTGCAAGAGAATTCTATTTACCTGCCCCACTTTTTTCAGTGCAGCCCCTTTAAGTGCACCTTGCCTGAGAGCCACAAACATCCTGGAGCTGGCACTGTACATATGCTCAGGCAAGTTGTTCAGATCTTACTAAGAAGGGGACAGATCTTACTAAGATCTTGCTATAGTTTGGTCATTATTTCCCCTCATTTAAGCTCCACTGCATAATTCATAAAAAAGCAGCTGGCAAGATTGGTAAGAGTGATTAGTCAATGGCACATACAGCAGACTTTGAAGAAAGTGACATGCACAGAGAAAGAAATGGAAAGGAAAATACGAACGGAAACTTAGAGACCAGCTTTACGTCCATAGTTTGGATTCTTGAAATTATTAATAGGACTCTTGTATATAGGATTTTCTTGCTGAAGGTAGAAAAATGGTCAATGTGGAATGCAGAATTTCAGTGTACCAGTTTCCAAATAAGGTTTTCAACAATTCTTTCAAATATGACATTTCAATAATATATAGTATTGTGCTGTTTTCTGTACCAACTATATACAGTGGTACCTCGAGTTACAAACGCCTCAGATTACAAACTCTGCTAACCCGGAAGAGTTACCTCAAGCTGAGAACTTTGCCCCAGGATGAGAACGGAAAACGTGTGCCGACAGCGCAGTGGCAGCAAGAGACTCCATTAGCAAAAGCACGCCTCTATTTAAGAACAGTTTCAGATTAAGAACGGACCTCCGGAATGAATTAAGTTTGTAACTAGAGGTACCACTGTATACACAATGTATTGACTCTTAACAGAAACTGTATAGCTCAATTACATTGTAGCTAAGACCCAGGGAATACTTGTGAATATCAAGAGTAACTTAATGTGACCGTTGTTAGTTCAAATGCTTGGTCCCCATCTAAAATTCCTGGGTGGCACAATGAAAGCCTCAAAGCCAGCCACGAGATGATACATCCATCTGTCAAAGTTATCCAGTCCAAAGACCACCAGTTTTTATTGCAAAGTTTAGGTAGAAGATCCAGAGAAACACTAAGCCAGGCTGTCTGGGCTTTATTCTAGAGCAGCGGTTCCCAATTAGCTAAGTACTGCAGACCTCCCATTTTTCAAAAGCCAAGCCATGGACCCCCTAATTTTGAAAATTTTGATTTCTCTATGGTAATTTTTGTTATGTGAATTGTGCTGTGGACTCCTTGGGTGGATTACACAGACCACTAACTGGGAACCACTGTCCTAGAGGGATGAATGTCTAAAATGTCTGAAGTATACAAAAGAACATTTGCTGTATTCTCCAGGTGTTGTGTATAGCTATCACTCACCGTATCCCACTTTGCATTCATCTTTTCCTTCTCAAATTTTGCAAATTCTCTCCTGTCATGAATGATCATAAGTAGCTTCCAAATCAGCAATAAAGCAAGACCAATAAGAACAATTCCAGCAACCACACCAGCAACGATGGGAATGATATCGGGACCTGTCGGGCATTCTAGGGAGCAAAGCAATCGAAGCACAATCAAGCATGATGTAAATCAACAATGTGGAAACAGAAATAGATGTTTGGCCAAAACAAATTCTGAATTTCTGCTGCCTGTAAGAGTTCAATTTTTACAGATAGAGCAGTTTTTAAATTAATTTATCTAGAAACGTAGAGCTTAATACTTTGTATTTTGATAGTAATAAAATAAATAAATGTATGATAATATATTGTTAAGCACTTTCTTGTTTTTGCTTTGTTTTACTTTACCTTTTCTCCACCCTTTTCACTTTATTTCTCTGCTGAAAGCCAACAATATCCATGTGAGAAACAAAACATACCTGGGGTCTTTACCACGTGGACAATGGCATTGTTGTTTGAATCAACTGAGTAGGTGAAATAGAACCAGCAGTCATCAATATCCTTCTCTTTGCAATGAGACTGTGCTTTATAGTCTCCAGGCTGTGGCAACTTCTCTCTATGGTCTACTGGTGTCAAGCTAAAATGTGAACACTCTTCTTCACAGGTGTCCTTCTTTCCTCCTCTGTTAAAAGCTCTGCACTGCACACAGTCCCTAATGCAAGTCAGATACAAGATACATCAGAATAAAATTAGTGTGGCAGTTTAGCATGCAGGAAGAACACAAAAGTTAAACAGAGGTTGAGTTCCAGTCCTCTTTAATTTTCAAACACAGCTGAAATGGAACTGCAGACACATTTCCCCTACCACTGCATTGGCTGCATCTTCCTTTTTCTTTTCAATACAGCCTCTTTGATCCATTAAGAGAGCATCCAGAAGCCTGCTTAGCAGGGCCTACATTACACTGCACTCAGTGGAATAAGAGAGAAAGGGAGGTGGACAAGGATCATCCCTGAGCCTGCTCCAGCTGGACTTTCCCCACAGAACCATCTTCCATCATGCAGCCTACTGAAATTATTTCAGGAGAGGCAGGCGAACAAGAAAGTATCAGTGCCTGCTCTTACTGGACTGTCACCTCCCCCACATCCTGGGTTTTCCACCACCAAGTAAGTACTATATGGAAAGGATCCTGATGAACTATTATATTTTAATGCTGTTGTGATTTTATTAATAGATTTTCATGTTATTTCCAAGCCAACTTGGAAGGAGGACTGCATCCTGAAAGGCAGCATATTAAAAAAGAAAGGAAGAAATTTAGCATTTTTAAAATGAGTTGCAAATACATTCTAGTAATAGGTATTCAGCAACTGAACTACAATGCGGTGAAATAACTGGGTGCACTCAAGTGCAGTTTTTACACAGATTTAAGATATTCTAAAAAGGTAATGGTAAAGGGACCCCTGACCATTAGGTCCAGTCGTGACAGACTCTGGGGTTGCGGCGCTCATCTCGCTTTATTGGCCGAGGGAGCCTGCGTACAGCTTCCGGGTCATGTGGCCAGCATGACTAAGCCACTTCTGGCGAACCAGAGCAGTGTATGGAAACGCCGTTTACCTTCCCGCCGGAGCGGTACCTATTTATCTACTTGCACTTTGATGTGCTTTCGAACTGCTAGGTTGGCAGGAGCAGGGACTGAGCAACGGGAGCTCACCCCGTCATGGGGATTCAAACCGCCGACCTTCTGATCGGCAAGTCCTAGGCTTTGTGGTTTAACCCACAGCGCTACCCGCGTCCCCTTAAGATGTACTAGTTGGCTTTAAATGGTATCTGCAAGTGCAGGTACTATTTATTTTTTAAACTGAAAAGCTACACACTTCAGTATACCCAAGAAAAAAACCCCCAAGGCAGTTTACAACAAGAAAACGAATATAATAAAATACTAATTACCAATAATTTTTGCTCCAGCTTAAGAATTTTTTGTTTTTTTTGGGGGGGGGGGAGGGAGAGAGAAAGCAAAGCAAAAACATGGGCCACAAGAAACAGCTCCTTGTACAAAGGGGAACAAAAAAATTCCCCTGGAGCAATATCCCAGCAGGAAGTTAAAAATCCAAAAGCCTTACTTGTGCTCTGCACAAACTCCAGGACAGGTCGGGCACAATTCACATGTTGGCCCCGTGAATTTGGGATCTGTGCAGTTACAGACTCCACACTTGCAGATTCCTCTGCCATTACAGATTTGTCCATTTCCAGCTACACATGGGGTGGTATCCATGTAACAATCACAAGCAGAGCCTGTATAATTTTCTGCGCATTCACACTCACGACATTTACATTCACCATGTCCTGCAATAAAAAGATAGGTATTTAGTTTCTATAAAGCACATGAAATTGAACATCAACAACTGCCATAATCTGATTTAATTTGACAGAAGCATTCAAAGTTGATTGTATTTCCTACCACCCAGGTAAAGGAATAGATCATGTGACTTCTATTTCAACCACAAGATCCCGTACTGCAAGTCTCTTCCACAGTTCCAAGGAGAGGACATGCTGTAACACTAATCTCCAAAGGCCAACTCTATAGAGACAATGGCGTCCTGTCTGCAGGATATGAGGTCCACATTGTAGCCCTACAAATTTCTATGAAATTGGTGGAGAACTGCTGTGAGCGTGCTTTCGTAGAATGAGGTTTGGTAAAAGTTGGGTCTTGCATGTTGTGGCCATACATGACTTGACCATCTGACTGTAGTAGAGCGTAAGAGGCCAGCAAACTTGGGAACAATGTGCCTTTAGAAAGCAAGGGCATAAAATCATTGTTGCTGAACAATTTTGAGGTTCATCTTGCATGCTATTATCTAACCACTCACTCTGCTTGTCCACTGGCAGTTTGCTAAGAGTGCTGATTTTAGATTGCACTGTCACTTGGAGCTCCTAATCAGAATATTCTCCTTTCAAAATGGTGTCAAAAGTTGGCACAAAGGTAAGGGATTAATGGTGTTTGGCAGGTTCCTCCCCATATAATCTTCCTAACCTGTACTATCCAAAGTGGACAGTTTTGGCTCTCTCTGTAATCTCTCAAGTTGCACTCCCACTGAATGGCTCCCACCACAGCAAGGGCCAGCATGCACTGCCTCTAGATCACAAGAACTGGAGACATTGTGGGCACTGGAAGTCCCTGTGGCGGCCAGAGCAGCTGTATAGGGTCTTTGCTTTAGGGTCTTTGACAATACTTAGTTGTAGGCTCAGTGATTACTCATTTCCCAGTTGGCCCCCTGAGCCAGAAAATAAGAGGAAAAGCAAAAGTGGAGAATAAAAGGTTTGTTTGTTTGTTAAGGCAAAAAGGAATGATTCAGAAAAAAGGAGTAGGAAATAACAGAAACCAACAAAAAGGGCCAAAGGAAGTACACACTGTAGATAGAGGAGCTGCAGCTGAACAACTTGGCCTGGGTAAGATAGGGCCAGATCTGGTGGTTGAACTCTAGACCACATAACTCCTGCCTTTTACTTGATGTCTCTTGTAAATTTATAAATTAAAGTCTTGTGAAGGCATATAATAAGGGCTACAGTGTATGATTCTCCTCAGAAAAAGCCTCTCTCCTTTTACTAATAGTATTACTGTGTACTGTGTTGCACACCAGAGCATCGCAAGTCAAGAAGATCTCCTCCCAAATGTTAGGCTCTCATGCTTAGAAATAAGTACAGGACTGCATCCAAGCATTCCCCTTCCTCCAGAGGAACTTGTGAATCCTCACAGTTTAAAAGGGTCAGTTCATTACCTCCACAAATCAAGCCATCAGATCGATCACAGTTGAAGTTATCACATTCACAAAACCGGCCAGAGTAGATCTCATTTGCATTCTCTCTCTTCCTACACACACACTGTCCACAAATACATTCTCCATTGTTACTACATATTTCTGAACTGTTTGCTGGTCTACAGGTGCCTGACATATCTTCACTGTTTACTTCATCCATGCTGCATTCACAGAGCTTTCCAATACGTCCTGGTTTACACCTAAAAGAGAAAATGGTTCTCATTACTAAACTGTTAACTAAAATCAATGCAAAACTTTCTTTCCCCTTATATACACATTGAGAAGGGGGTGGGATGAGATACTGGTGCATAGATACAGGAAACAGTCTCTTTCACGAGAGCATGATTCATCCTAGAGGCAGACGTTCCGAAACTGAAGAGCAGCAGTTTGGGGAAGCTGCTGAATGACTCTTCTACTAACTTCATTAATATAGCAGCTGCTACTAATTGCTGTAAAAATAATATAAATGCTAATTTATTCCAAAGGTGAAATGAGGCACATGCCTGCTTGACACACCAGACATTCATTTTTCTATGCTAGAAAGGTCTTGAAGAATGGTCTGCTACAATTGCACTTAAGAACAGGTCCAATCAGCCTGCAACAGTATTATGGTAATATTCACCACTTATATAATCATCATCATCATCATCTATTTGTTTATTGCCCACCTTATTCCCCACAGGACTCAAGGCAGCTTACAGATAAAAACAACACCCCTAAAGTACGTAGCATTTTCAAAATGCTATTTTCTAAGTTAAAACAGGAAAGGTAGTCCATGCCCAGCAGGCTCAAAATACAGGATACAAGAGGAAAAAGAATTAGGAGCAGAGGAGGAAGTGAGCATTGTAGCACAGTCGTTTCTCGCAGGGAGGAGAAAGGAAGCTCCTCGCAACCATTTCTTCTCTGCCTGATAGGTGGGGGCCATGTTCCTCTTCTCCCTGACATGATCATCATCGGGGTGTGTTGTAGCCTCCCTGTCTACTTAGTGGCAGAGGCCACATAACGCTCCCCTTCAGTTCTACCAGTCTGTTTTCAGTGCCTCTCTCTCTTTGAATGTTTTTGAGGGCCCAAAGGCAGGAAAGTTCACTTTAAAAAACAAAAACAAAACAAAAAAACAGTGTGGTCAAAATTACTTTTGGAAATACATGGGAATTTAAAGATCCTGGTAGGAATAAGCAGTCGGTGTTCATGGGGGAAAGGAAGGCAGGAGGGGCCAGTATGGGATGACTGAAGGTACCTGAAGGCCCAGCATTAAAATACAAATTTTATGCTTGCTTAAGGAGCTGACTTGGGTTCCCTTCCCTTTATTCATACGTTTTTTCCTATATGAGGAGAAAGGACACACAACTTCTCTTTGTGTAAGGATTATGTGGCACAGGAAGGAAAGAGGTTAAGAAAGAAACAAGGACGGGAAATGGTCCAAGCTAAGCAAACAATGAAGTAGCGGGGGGTAGTGAGAGAAAAATGAAATAATGATTACATTGACCTGCCAAGCAAGGGGAAGTGGGTGAAGACGCAGTGCAGAAATAGCAGGAGATGGGAAAATGAGAGGCAGGTGGTGGAGAGAATGATGAATGAAAAAAATGAGTGAAGGGCCATTTAAAGTAGGAGGAAAGGGGGAGTGGCAGAGAATAGGGACTCCTGTGAGTTCTCCAAAGCGTCTGTTTTCAGTGTCGAGACTCAACCCTGAAGCATGTGAGGAATACATGGAGGTTCTCCTGAGCTGGTGGACAGCACATTCCCTTCAGCGCTGATTCCACCCAAGAAGAATCAGGGGAAAACATTAATATTTATCTACCTGCAGGCACCACACTCAAATGTTCCATTTCCAAAGAAGCAAATAGGGCTGTCTGGAATTCCGTCCTTGTGACATTCACATTCACAGATGAACTCCAGATTAATTTCTACCTCTTCAGTGAAACCTAGTGGCTTGATTTTAATGGTTTCACCCTGCCCTTTTTCTGGACACTGGTTGGCTGTTACTTTAATCTCAAAGCTAACCTGTAAGCAAAATAAAGAGTACATAGGTAAATTGTTTGACACTGATGGGGGGGGGGGGAGTGAAGCAATAGCACACTGATTCCAGAATGCAGAAAGTTACCTCATCTCCAATTGAAATGTTGGAGCACTTTCTTCCTTCATCTCCTGTACCATTCACTCCATTCTTGCAGAAAGATTTATATTCAATTGTGACTTCTTTTGGTAGTTTGTTGTTTTCCAGAATGACTTCTGAAGACAATGACTAACACAAAAGTCAAGTAGTTTGGTGAAGGATAATGGAACATGCAGCCCAACTTCATAGGGAAAGCCACAGGTTTTTCTACTCTGTGGTCTCCCAGATGTCCAAACAGTTCCTTAAAAACACTTGGAAAATACTCTCTTGCAAGAGATACATGTTCAACAGTTTCTATCTACTCCTTTTAAAACGTGCATTTCTGAAGGGACTACAGCGGTACCTTGGTTCTCAGACACCTTGGTACTCAAACAACTTGGAACCCAAACACTGCAAACCCGGAAGTAAGTGTTCCTGTTTGTGAACTTTTTCCAGAAGCTGAACGTGCTCCGTTTTGAGTGCCACACTTACGTTTTGAGAGTTATGCTGAGTTCTGTCTGTTTTTGCTATTTATTTTGCATTTTTGTGGCTCTTTTTTTGTTTTGTTTTTGTTACTGTGTGGAACCCAGTTCAGCTACTGATTGATTGTGTGACATTGTTTATTGCTTTCATTTTATGGTTCAATGGTCTCGTTAGATAGTAAAATTAATGTTAAATTCCTGTTTTAGGGGTTGTTTTTTAAAGTCTGGAACAGATGAATCCATTTTGCATTACTTTCTATGGGAAAGCGCATCTTGATTTTGGAACGGACTTCCCGAACGGATTAAGTTTGAGAACCAAGGTACCACTGTATTAGTTTTCTCTGTATCTTGACACAGCAAGTTTTGAACTAGTGTTATCATTGTAGCTTACAAAACGGATAAAAGAGATTGATAAAATTGTATTGCTGATAAGATCAGCACTGCTGTTTTCCTCTCCCAACTCCTCCCCCGATAAACCACACACAAACATATTGAAAAGGACTGCAGACGAGGCTTTATAGGTTAAAATCAGCACTTTGAACTGGGTCTGGAAACTAACTGACAGCCAGTGCAGTCAAGCCAGGACCAGTGTAATCTGCTCAAACCTGTCTTGCCTGTGAGCAAGGTCTCTGGGTGGCTAGACTGGGAAGCTACCAACTCTTTTTATACTACATATACAACCCAGAACCTCATTTGCTTAAATAAGGGATGGGGAACCTCCAGCCAGGCTTCCCCATTTGGCACAAGAGTCCAAGCCATGGCTACCTGCCCTACACCTAATGTTGTATGTGACAAGTGTGGGGCACGTAAAGGCAGGGCTTGGTAAAAGGTGCTTTGAAGCAGATCATCAGTGCTGGAGAAGCACTACACAAAGGGTTTCTTCAGTGCTGACCATCAGCTGACTGATGGCAACAGAGAAATACTGCACATATTTTTTGCTTATACATTTGATTTCAAACCATGCAAGTGAAGATTGCCATTGCAACATCAGGTGATTGACAAGGGGGCGGGCCCTGTCCACCTGTCAAACTTGACTTGTGTGCATATGTATATGTAGCCAGGTCCGGATCCCCCATACATCCTGTATTGTATGCAAAACACGTTGTCTTTGGGTGTATGTGGCGATAATGAAAACTGGTGAACTCACATTGTAGGCATCAATTATGAGTTGAATCACGTTACTGGAGTTTGAAGAGAGTGTTCCCACTGCAGATTTTGGAATCAAATTCTTGAGCTCCTTTACATGAGAAGAGTGAGAAAAACATTCAGTTAAAATCATAAGCAGCAGATAGATTAATTCTATACACAAAATGCCATTTATAGAAAACCATAAAAAAGGTAAAGGACCCCTGACAGTTAAGTCCAGTCGTGAACGACTCTGGGGTTGCGGCGCTCATTTCGCTTTACTGGCCGAGGGAGCCGACATTTGTCCGCAGACAGTTTTTCCAGGTTATGTGGCCAGCATGACTAAGCCGCTTCTGGCGAAACCAGAGCAGCGCATGGAAACGCTGTTTACCTGCCCACCAGATCGGTACCTATTTATTTTAAAAGACAGCTGAAGGTGGCCCTATTTAGGGAAGTTTTTAATGTCTGATGCTGTATTGTTTTTAATATTTGGTTGGAAGCCGCCCAGAGTGGCTGAGGAAACCAGCCAGATGGGCGGGGTATAAATAATAAATTATTATTATTATCATCTACTTGCACTCTGACGTGCTTTCGAACTGCTAGGTTGGCAGGAGCTGGGACCGAGCAACGGGAGCTTACCCCGTTGTGGGGATTCGAACCGCCAACCTTCCGATCGGCAAGCCCTAGGCTCAGTGCCACCCGTGTCCCATATAGAAAACCATAGTTATACAGAATTCAATTTCTCAAGTTTCTAACACATGCATAGAACAGGGGTGGGGCAACTGCAACCCATAACTCTCTCTACATTCCCACCTAGGGTGGGTGGGGGTAAATACCATTATTGCCTAGAGAGCACCATTGGTCGTGTGGGTGGAGGCATTTTCAGGCTGGGGAATCTCAGCTGGTGAGGGAAGGGACTCTATAGAAGCTTTTGTCACTTGCTCTTACCTTGTAAACTGGTTGAAATTCTTGTGTAACAGCAAATATTATCTGAATATTATTGTCACTTAGCTTCTGAACAAGGTGTGCAATGGAGGGATAATCCTGAAGAATGAAGTTTACATTTTATATATACTTGAATGTCACACACAATAACAGTCTTATATACAATTTTCTATACAAACATAAGCAAGAGCAAACAAAAGAGTCAAAAACATTTTTTTTAAAAAGCAATCCATCAACTCTCATTAACGGAAGCCTCTAATTCTCAGATACTTCATTCTTATCAAAGCATTACTTAGGCTTTTTCTTCTATTTTGCCAGTTAAATAAATGTTCTCCAGTTCTTGGGTTTCTCTCTGGATTCAGAAAAGGAGTTTTAGCAAAGTAGGATAGCAAACCAAACTTGGCATTCTTCCTCCATGAAGAAAAATGTGAGGGCCACTATAACAAAATTAAAAATCTCTACATGTTTTTACATACAAGCTCTGCTAGCACTGGTCCATGAAAGCTTACAGACCATGCTATTTTAAAATTATAAGCTAAACTTTTAATGGGTGTTCTTCTCAAAGCATTCTTCTACATTGGGGGGGGGGAGTATACTGGGATTGTCTCCTATTTCTACACGTGTGTATATTTGCGTGCGTGTGTGTGAGAGAGAGGGGGGGGCACACATACACAATAACATACATGTAAACACAAAAATAAACATTCTCTTAAGCATACTTACATAATAATGGCTCATTGTGTACATATTGTTATCTAAATGACATCGCCCGTCATTTGGCAAGACAATTCCTCCAAGTTTCCCATCTCCAGCAAAATGAAATCCAGCATCCGTGGAAAATACCAACAACCGAGTGACATTTCTCCATCCAAGTTTTGACTTGAAAAGAAATTATATATATATATGTAAGCATAGATCATTGTGAAAGAATATGGTAGCAAAGAAAACTGAAAAATGAGTGATCAGTATCCCCATGGAGTTTTAGCAAATGGAAAGATATAAATAAGCTACCTTCCCGTCACTACTGTACAGTTTTGATAGTAGCTTCAGGAACATGTGCATGACATAAAAACATAGTGTGGGAAGAAGCCACCTGAACACACCCGGAATTGACAGCTGGGATGTGTTGGCACTAGGTACAGTTACTCCAGCTTATGGTCAAGAGGCATGCAGAAATTACCATGCAACCTTTGCAACTGGAAGTTGACTCAGAAAGCTTCAAAGCAAGAGAGGGGGAGGATTCCATTTGTACACTGAAGTCGCCTTCCCAATTCCCTCTGAAAATTGCTGGCACCAGTCATCATGGTACTTGGGCATCCAGATCAGAGTTCTGGTTCAGGGTTTTACTCTATATCTTTACCAGCAAAGTGTGTCTGGGGAGAGGTGGGGTGGGGGACATGAGCAGGGTTCTCTCAAAATACACTGCTAGCTAACAACTACTAGAACTGAAAATCAGCAGCTAGACTTTATAGGAGCAAGACTAGAAGCAGTAGAAGAGAGGGTCTGCAAATCATAGACTGGTGACTGAAACCTTTTGTTGCTGTTGAACAGAGAGAGAGAGAGAGAGTACACAGTGACTACGCCTTTTGTTTCCTGTGCAAGAACTGCAACAAACAAACCCTTATGAGTACACATATGGTTGAATGCCTTTTAAGGATCCCCACTGGCTTTTAGCTACTTATCACTGTACCTTGTGTCCAGGAAGTTAAATTATCACTTTTGATCCATTAAATCTGAATAACAGCCAAGGGTCTACAAGTCAATTGCATTTATAATAATATCCAAAAGAAATGAAAATACACTTACACCACAAACAGCAACCTGCATTATTGCATCAAATCCACCTTCAGGAGAATCCAGATTGCCAGAAATCTGTTGGTCACCTACAAGCTTGTTGAACAGATTTCCATCGCTGGTAAAGTTGAGTACATTCCTGTAGCTAAAAGGGCTTGTACAGTTAAGGTCAACGGTGCATGGGTTCTTGAGTTTGGCTGGTGTAGTACTAATATAAGGCATTACAGTTTTTTCAACAAAAGAGCCAAATCCTGAGAGAGAGGGGGGGGGGGGAGGGACATACAATGGAACTCTATTAGTTCTGAGAGCAACAGAAAGCCCTATAGAGAAGCCACCAAGTTGCAGGGCAGGTTGCACTCCAGCAAAAGACATTCTTTTTCATCAGGAAACAATGGGAAGCTTGGTCTACCAGGTAATGAAGTGTCCAGGAGGAAGTGGTTCTGAAGGGTCAGAACTCACCCTTAGCAAGGGTTATACTGAATGTCTTCTACACAGCAGACATGTTTGAAAGCCCGGAGAGGCTATCTGTTGTCATGTGGGTTTCTTTTGTGCATGTGTTCATCCCAAAGAAGCAGGATATATTGCCTGGAAGGAGTGCTATGAACTGGGACTATGTAGACACTTTACTTTCTCAAGAGGCTGTATATGAAACCCAGTAGGAATTCCAATGTTTACATAGAACCCAATCAACTTTGGGTTGTATTCAACCAAGTCCTACTTAAAAGGAGATCCACTCAAACTACTCATTAGCTTTGAATACTATGTGTTAAGTTTGTACATGACTTATCTTCAGAACAAAAGCATTGACAATAAACTTGATTAACTTAAGTCTACTTATCCCAATTAGTCTACTGTGAGTATGCCTTAAATTTGATGCAACCTATTATAATCCTTGCTTCCACTAGCTTGCATATAGGCTCTCAGGTTTGCTCTATCCATATCTGTTTTTATCCAGCAGCAATCTAATACAGAATCTATGTTATAAAAGTATGCATTTTCTTCTCCTAGTACAAACTTACTAAATCATGTTTATATTTCTGAGCACATGCATATTACACATGTATATTTCTCTTTACATTTTGACATGATAAACAGAACTTTTCTAAAGAAAAGTAGCCCTAATTTATAATGATCTTAAACAAAATTATTACCAATTCGAAAATCTGAAGTTATATTCTTCATTTTACTCATGAGAGAAGTTCCAAGGCTTTTCACATTCTCCAAGTCATCTTTCATAGAGTAGGAGAGATCCATAAGGTAATAAAGATCAATGGGATAATCTTCAGCTCTCTTAAATTTTAATGAAAATGTCTGTGGTTCCCCTAATCCCAGAAAAAGAAATAACAGTTTTAAAGCAAAAATTCCATAATGTCACTAGACAGTAAGTACGCTAAACATGTAAGTGCACTGACACTTCCACCCTATGCTTAGTGCCTCTGTCTTGCTAGAATATATCCTTGAGCTGTGAAGCCGCCTCTTCCTTGCCTGGATGGAGGGCAGAGATCTGTGTGTGAGGTGTCAGCTTATTTTAAAACCTCTTTGGCATTGGTGGAAAATAGTCCACTGTATGAAGTCACACCTGTTGCTCCACCCACATTTGCCTTTGGCCCTGCACACCACTGGCACGTGGCCCCCAGAAGATGGCCCTTTATTCCAACGTAAGGGGAGGGTTCGGGGCCTTGCCACGCAAATATAGCTCTGAGAGGGACATTGGGATCTCCTAACAAGGATACTTTGGGAGAAGCCATGACTGCTTCAAGTGGTATGATCGTGAATTCAACATACAGTGCAGATGGGGCCCAAATCTACGTAGGAGGATACTTCCAATAGGATAATCCAGTTGCTGTTTCCAATGGTAAACACATTTTTGTGTACATTTCCAGTTCCTGCTCGCTAGGCACTCCAAAATATGTATCGCGGTTATCAATGCCTGGGGCACATTCTGTGTTTCCTCTGAGCAGTTCCAAAGCACTTTCAGGGTGAAGAAAAGCATTTTTGACCCCAAATGAACCTTAAACCATTTATGCATGTACCAAAATTGTTCAGAAGGCCCCAATATTCTGGAAATTATCCCACACCATGTTTCATGAAGACTGGTCATTTAAGAGCTTCAGATCTGTTTCCTGAATAGGGTAAGTTGAATGTTCATGTGCAAAAGTGTCTGTCCAAAGGAATTTGAGTTGCCGTTCTGACCAATGCTGCTCAAGGCAATATACTTAAGGTGGGGAAACTACTAGAAAATCAAGGTACAATGGCTTGATCAAGGTACAACGTTCCCACCTCAGTTGAAGCTAGATTGATCTATCTATCTATCTTAATGTTTTGACAGTTCTAGTCAATTTCTTGAATAATGGTGAGAACATAAGGAAAAAGACATCACTGTTAATCTGACATCCTTACCTATTCGCAGCTTTAATTGCACTTGCTGTGGTTGAATCTGAGTAATGTCTTCCGGTTTAAGATTCTCAGCAGCCCCTTTGACACGATTGGTTACTTCCTTGTTTTTCGGCATAGCTTGTGAACCTCTGGGATTTTCTATTTCATCTGGAGGGCAGCCCTTAGTTTTTAAAACTTCCAAATCATCACATTGTGCTGAAGTAGATTCTCCTTCTTGTAAGAAGGTCTAGCAAACATAAACAAAATCAGGTTCTAAATTGTTCACAGTAGGTTCATCTCCAACTATACTACCACCGTGGTTCATTCCGCATACGATTCAAAACACCATTGACATTTTAAAAACCAAATCTGATTTTCACTTTGTATTGCTATATTAGTAGCAGGAGGGAATCACCTTCAGTAAAGGTATGTTTTCAGAAATGCAAAGATACACACAGCAGGATACAGCAAAGTCTAATTGTTAATCTTGTACTAAACTGTAATATTGTTCCAAATGTTATCTTAGCTGTCTTACTATTTTTAATAGCTCCTTGGAAGATGATTGAAAGCAGCATAAAAATGGAATGGAATTCAGCAATGTTCTAGTGATGAGCAGTTCAGAGTAAACTAGCTTCACAGTAGTTTTACGATACGATACGATATCTTTATTGTCATTGTCCCTTGCGGAACAATGAAATTGAAAACTACATAAAACTACATAAAACTACTACAAAACTACATAAAACTACTACAAAACTACATAAAACATTCAAAAACCCCTAAAAACTCTAAAACCTCATTTTAAAACACACTGTACTACAGAAACCCCTTATGCTGCGTTTAGAACCAGAATTGCATTAGCGTAGAAACTGTTTTTCAGGTGGCTAGTCCTGGCCTTTATAACCCTATACCTTCTTCCAGAAGGCAGAAGCTGAAAGAGATCATTTCCGGGGTGCGTACTATCATGTGCTATCTCTGCCGCTTTCTTATGGCACCTGGCAGCATAGATTTGATCTAAGGGTGGGAAGAGTGCACCCAATAATTCCCCCTGCAGTCTTTACAACCCTGGATTTTCAAGAAAGATGCTGTAAGCAGGCTTGGTAGGTTTGGGCTTGGTAGGTTTCAAAGCTATCACCTGTCCCTGCAAGGAAGTCCTGGGGGAAGGGTCGAGATGCAAGGGCCTAGCAGAGCTAGCAAAAACAGGAGACAGCTGCAGGATGGGCAGGGCAGACTGTAAGGGCACAGACTCAGAAAAGGAGTCATGACACCGGTGTGGGTGTGGGTCACGGTTGCAACCACAAGCTACAAGGAGAGGAGGAGAATGAAAGAGATGTGAGGCAGACTCAGAGAGGAAGAAGTCCTGGCATTTGAAAGAAAGGGCTCTTGCTTCCAGCAGAGGGGTTGTGATGGAGCAGTAAAGCCAAAACCAGCTGGGCTCTTGCCAGGAGCCAAGTGCCAGAGAGGCAGAGGAGACATGGCAGGAACTGAACTCGAGAGACAACACAGCCAGAAAAACAGCTCTGTTGTGGGACAAAAATAAGTGTTTAGTCCAGGCACAAAAAGGAAGAGCCAACAGCAAATCTGATGGCGGGCCTGCACATTGTCATTGTTAGTGTGCCTGCAACCGTGAGGAAGAGACCAAAACCAGGAAGGTTTTATACATAATTTTGGTGAGATCACTTCTGAAGGGAGGGAGGGAGTAATGCATTCGTTTGATGTAGAGCTACCCCATCATAGCTCTCAGTCCTGGAGGACCTGCCCCCTGCCTTGCAAGGCCTGAGAGCTACAAAAGCTGAGGCTGCTGAACAGAATCTTGGGTTGGGGTGGTTTTGGGCAGGGGGGGCAAGGAGTTGTTGCTGTGGATTTATTGTATCTTTATTTTAGATATTGTTGTGATATCTGTGGAAACTGTTCTGTTTGGTTGTGTTCTTTTAAAATTGATTTATTCATTGTTTTTGACTCCTTTTGTTATAATGTTGTAATGTATTTTTTCATGCTGTAAGCTGCCTTGAGCATGGTTAGAAGTATGAAAGGACAAAATTATGTATGTATGTATGGATGGATGGATGTGTACCTTCAAGTGTGGAGGATGCCAAAGTAAGATTCTTTCCTCTTGGAAATAAGTACACAATACACATCTGTAGCATCTTGATAAGAATATACACTAGTGGCCAAAATTGTCTTTCCATTGATATATAATTTTATGGTATTACTCCAAAAAAAAAGTGGTGTTATTAGCCATCATTGCCAAAAGAAGATGACACCTGACTGGCTCTCTAAAAATTCCTTTTTCTGGTTATTTGGCTATAACTTTTGATAGAATACAGATAATTGAACAATCTTTTTTGCATTACATTCTCCATTAAATTATCTTTCCATTGAGCTGACAGCATTTCGCTGGGGTCTGAAGAAGAGGTGTTTCACATCAGCTACTACTTGACCTTTTTAAACGAGAGATGCCAAGGGATGGGCCTGGGATCCTCTCCATGCAAAGCATAGGACTCTGCCACTCAGCTATGGCTCGTTCCCCCTATTTTAAATATATAGGAGACCCAGAGGAAGATGCCAGACAGGTTCCTGAGGAAGTATACTCAAAGCAGCCCATCCGAGACCCAGAATGGAACAGTGAGTCATTGCTGTCTGCTGGTTTACATGACCACACGACCAAACAGCCAATACCTGACACTTTGCATGTAAAATCCAATGAAGAAGCATTATTATATGCTACAGCACAAAAGCAATTTGTGTTTTATCACTTTCACACACATGGATGGGGCTGGAAGTAATTTCTGTAAAAGGATGACCAGGAGGACAGGAACTGCTCTTTGCTGTATCTGTTAGACAGCCCAGTTCATACATTGTATTTATCCCCTGAAGTTTAGTGGGAAAACACCAGTGAACAAAACAGCTAACCAAGTACAAATTGTGCAAACTAGCAATGGCCCTAGAAAGGAACTATTAGAATTAACAAGCAGTGGAAAAACAAAAAGGGACCAAGTTAAGTTTTGCCTTTTCTGGCTTCAACTTACAACATACCATACTACTGTAATTTATTTGACTTCTTCACTGTAAGGTTCCAAGGCAGGTTGCTGAAATTTACTATTTAACAGTTTTAAACAAATTATGCTCACAGCAGTAGAGTTGGTCCTGAAAATATACACCTCGGGTGTCAAAGGCCAGGGCAAAGTGGCAAAGCAGAATACAGGTATTTTATTTTGGGCGGTAGAAACCCAGGAAGCTATTCAATGGTTCAGTGGAACCTAGCTGTCAGAAGCAGAGCTCTAGCCTAGCCCTCTCTTCAACATTTTGCTTTTATCATTAAAAAAAATCATACCCCACTCTTTGTCTGTAGACTTTAGGATAGGTGATGGCAATCAAAAACAAAACTATCAATCACAATTAAAAAAAACAAGTTATGTACATTATTTCTTCTCTGTATCTCATGAATCAAAAGGCCTGTAAAAGATAGGCATTTTCAGTTATCTCTGTGTATGGATTTTTGTTATTTTTGCTGCTTTCGTTTCAGAGAAGTATTCAAGCATGCAAGTCCCGATCTGCAGTCTGAAATAGTACATTCCATACAGAGGTTTAACCACCTCTGTGAAACTGGGCCTAAGGATTGTATCAAAACTTAGGACTCAGGACATTCCAGGAGTCAAACTAGATTTAAAACGCACAGAAAATTCTGTTTCCCTGTCCACCTGCTTTGTCTGCAGCTAAAGTTACTGCCCTTCTAATATCACCAGGAGAATATAATTAAATCCAGACAGAGAGACTCCGGAGTGGAATGATTTTAAATAACTATGAGGGAGAACTTGGGAGGGGGAAGAGTCCTTGCCACTGGCAAAGGGAAGAGGACAAAGCCTAAGGAGACTGCATTCTTAAAATAAAAAAAGATTTTAGTAACAGAGTGAAGAATTTACCCATTCGCCTGGTTCCAACTGCAGATAGCAACTGCTTCTAGCTAATTAGGGCAACGTGGATCATTTCAGAGAATTCGCCTCTCTACCCCCTTCACCTGGCATTCAAGAGACCTCGGACTATTTCATGCATACAAGTCAACTACTTATGTCCACATGACAAACACCCCTGTCCCTGTGTAGGGAAGGGGGCATGGAAAAACAGCAGTGTGAACTAAGCTATATATGGATACAGCCAGCAGTGCCAATCTGATCATTACAGTTGGAAAGCAGAACAGTCACAGCATGCTATTTGACAGATAACTTGTAAATAAGTCAAAATATTTCAACTGATGCATAAGGGACACACTTATTTCTATTCCCAATGGAGTATTAAAAGAGAAATGGCAAGGAATCTTTCCTTGCAAATCTGCCTGTTTCTTTCCTGCTGGTCACGGGTGAGGTGGAATCCCTTCCCTGCAAATTGAATTTGTGGACAAAGCACCTCAAATTGCACCAGGGTCTTTTTATCCTGCTGTGTGAAACAAACAGATCCATTCCATCTCCAAATCCACTGGCACATGCAGAGGAGTTCGGAAATAAGGCAAAGGTGTTTCACCCAGATACAAACAGGGAAACTCAAATGCACTAAGAGAAGGTCTTGCTCTTGCTACTTCCTATTGTGTATTCCAGCCCAGGTTAACAGATGATTCTTTCAAGCAGGGGAAACACAGGGTCATTTGTTGACCTACTGGTGGGCTGGAGCAAAGATAAATTTTGAGGACCGCCCAGCCCAGCCCAGGTGAGTAAATGGCCCTGCCACTCTCCTGGAGAAAGCAGTCTTTCACCTTGCACCTTACAGGAACTTCAAAGCAGCACAGGAGTCCTGCTACCCATTTAATTGTCACAACAACCCTGAGAGGTAATTAGGTTGAGAGTGTGTAACATAACTAAGGTTGCCCACAGAGCTTTATGGTCTGGGTAGTGATTAGAACCTGAGTGTCTGCATTCTTATTCCAGCACTAACTATACTGGCTCTCAAAAACCTCTCCATGTGCACAAAAGCATCTTCCAAAGGCACCAAAGGCTCATTAAAACAAGGAAGGTTATTTCTGACAAAAAAGTCTTTGCTGGTCTTGATGCTGCTGCCAGCACTATTTCCTACCAGTTCCAGAATAACAGTGACGACAACAACAACAACAACAACAACAACAACAATAAAAACTTAACCCCAAAGCTAGGAATTGTTATTCACAAAGCCAATCTTAAACATACATGACAGCCTCCACATCTCCACCACCAAAATTTTAACTGCAGCAGACTTATTGTTCACATCTGCTCTGCACTGTGTAGAGTCTAACACTGACCAAAGAAACCCGTAGCTTTCATTTGCAGCTTATTTATCAATGCAAAGGAGTGTATCATAAAAAGTTATTGAATGTATAAGAATAGCTACAGATAAAATGAAATGGGAAACAAAATATTGCAAAGGAAATATATTTTTAAAAAATACGTACTGCATTTTTGCACCATCCACAATTTGGTCCAGCTTGTATACAATCAGCACATGATTTAGCATTAGCTTTTATACAATTGCTCCCACCTATAAAAAAATGCAAAGGTTTTTTTTAAACAAATGATAACACATACCTAACTTAATGTACTGTATAAGTAAATGTCTTACTAGCCATAAACTGAGGTTCAAACTAATCATTATATCTATAATTAACATATGATTGCACAAGTGCTCAGAGCCTAGAGGGAAAGTTGGAGCACCAATGCACATTTCTTCTGTGCCAATCATAATTCATTAATTAGGACTGCTTCAATCCTAAGTAGGACTGCTTCAAATGCCATGGAACAATCCTCCACATAATAAAAACCATGAAAACCACAACAGTCATGCATGACAAATTGCACATGCATTCATTGCACTGCACACACATGATGAAAAGGTGACGCTAATCTAGATTTTCCAATGTATGTACAAACAGTAAAATAGATGCAGGTGAATTCCAAACATAAAGGATGAAACGGCGGAACGTAAAGACGTTCTGCAAGAGAAATTGCACCTGCATCTATTTCACTGCATGTTCGGAAAGGCTGTTTGGTTTTTCTTACTTGGAAGAATAAGAGGTGCATAACATTTCAAATGACCTGACGTGGGACAAGAGTACAATTTCAAGCTGTAGATGCAGTTCAGCATCCTTCAGATGTGGCTACACTAGAGAAACGAGTGTGGTTCTGAAGATACAGCTCAGTCTCTTCTCCAGGGCAAACACTTCCTCCTCCTACCTCCTGTTCATATGTCCTCTTTGCCAACAGTTTCAGAGACATGAGCAAAGAGGTTAAACCAATACGGATTAATGTTGTATGAAAGTGAAACAGGCAGCATTTGTCCTTGAATCAATTCAAAACAAGCATAGCAAGCTTACACTGGATAGCTCTGGAATTAATAGGTCACCTGCACTGTAGAATAGAAAAACAGTCTATGCTTTCTAAACCTGTAAGGTAAAGGTAAAGGTACCCCTGCCCATATGGGTCAGTCTTGACAGACTCTAGGGTTGTGCGCTCATCTCACTCTAGAGGCTGGGAGCCAGCGCTGTCCGCAGACACTTCCGGGTCACGTGGCCAGCGTGACGAAGCTGCTCTGGCGAACCGGCACCAGAGCAGCACACAGAAACGCCGTTTACCTTCCCGCCAGTAAGCGGTCCCTATTTATCTACTTGCACCCGGGGGTGCTTTCGAACTGCTAGGTGGGCAGGAGCTGGGACCGAACTACGGGAGCTCACCCGGCCGCGGTGATTCAAACCGCCGACCATGCGATCGGCAAGTCCTAGGCGCTGAGGTTTTACCCACAGCGCCACCTGCGTCCCTTTTCTAAACCTGTACGTATTTCCATTTACCTTGTTGAGCAGATCCACAGACCACAAAGCAGCTCAATAATCCAATCCAGATGAGAAACTTGAAATTTGCCTGTAAAATAAAATATAAATAATTGAACTAGTTAACTATTTCTATTCCTTTGATACAAGCACTTATGTCAAGTGTATATACATAGCACTGTCAACTGCATTGTAAAAAGAAGGTTATACATATACAGTCACTGTTTAAAATGTTGCAGTAAAAGCAGAATGAATACTGTATTCTGTCCTTCTGGAAGCAAAGCTCTACAGATCAGAAATAGGCATGAAAAACACAGCATAGAAAAACATAGACAAACACACAGATCTCATGTAACAGTACTTTTTCTTTAACTGCATTTACATGTTTGCATATGAATTACTACTTTGAGCTTTATTCATGTTTGTAGTACAGTGGAAGCTCAGGTTGCAAACGTGATCCGTCCGGGAGGCACGTTTGCAACCCACAGTGTTCGCAATCCACAACGCTGCGTGTGCGCGGGTCACGATTCGGCGCTTCTGCGCATAGCACAATTTAGTGCTTCTGCGCTGAAACCTGGAAGTAACCTATTCCGGTACTTCCAGGTTTGGACCGGTGCACAACCCGAAAACGCACAACCTGAAGCGTCTGTAACCCGAGGTATGACTGTATTGTATAGTTTAATTGTGGAAAGGTATTCAATATACTTAGAAAAAAACTAGAAAAGAATCCGCGACATCCCCACATCACTGCAGTGATTCCAACTATAAATTTAAATACAGTGTACAGTTGTAGAAACTAACTAATACCTCTTTTATCACAAGTACATGAAGCACAGGGAAAATGTGGGTGTGCCTTTTTTTTAAAAAAAGAATTTGTTATGGGTCAATATTGGGGGCTCTTGCATGAGAAAACGAATCTCAATTTCTCCCAACTAGGCTTGCTTTTATTAACATCTTAATTCCATGCATTTCTGATTTCTGATCAGGGAACCACGACAAAAGATCAGGGGGATGCTGGAGACATAGTGTATCTTGATTTCAATAAGGCTTTTGACATAGTCCACCACCATAGTCTTGTGGTAAAAACAGCTGGTAAAATGTGGACTGAAGAAGGTAACTGTTAGGTGGATTTGTAGATGATTGACTGACTGAACCCAAAGAGTTCCTCATCCTCCTGGAACTAATGGTTCCTCGTCATCCTGGGGGGGAAAGGGACAAGTGGGGTGCCGCAGGGTTCCCTCCTGGGCCTGTTGTTGTTCATCATTAGATGATGGAATTATGGGGATGCTCAACAAATTTGCAGATGACACCAAACTGCCACAGAAGACAGGGTCTGGAAACCAAGTCTTATGAGGAATGGTTGGGGAAGTTGGACATGTTTAGCCTGGAAAAGAAGAGACTGAGAAGAGATATGATAGCCATAATCAAATATTGAAAGGGCTGTCACATGGAAAATAGAGAAAGCTTGTTTTCTCCTGCTCGGGGTGGGGGTGGGGGTAGGACTCAAATCAACAGCTTTGAGTTACTAGAAAGGAGATCCCAACTAAATATTAGGAATAACTTTCTGACAGTAAAAGTTGTTTGACAGTGGAACTGTCTCCCTTGGAAGGTGAAGGGCTCTCCTTCCTTGGAGATTTTAAGCAGAGGTTGGATGGCCATCTGTCATGGATGCTTTAGTTGAGATTCCTGCATTGCAAGAGGTTGGACTAGATGACCCTCAGTGTACCTTCCAACTCTACAATTCTATGATCTGATGGGAACATATATAGTTTTAGCAGACTGCAAAGCACTTTGGACTGAGGTGGCCTGTTTTCCAAAGCACCATAATGCATTTCAAAACAAGCATTGTAGTTGAGTCAGATCCCTAATAAGGATCAGCTTTTACTTTTTCAAATGACGGGAAACTATTTATTTCCTACAAATAAAGACATCTAATTAGCAAATGCAGTTTTAATTATGTAGCAGATGCTGACTAGCATTTTGTCATCACCTTAGTTCATTTTGTTAGTCTGAAAACCCTTACCTTACAATTATCCAAAAATCTCACTCCCACTCCCCCCGCAACCAGAAATCACAGTAGAGGCAATGACTGTTTTATGCTCGTCCAATATGCGTGTGACCGCACATGTGCGCATCACTGCAACCAGGAAGTGGCCAGGAAAGGGGGCAGGGTGTAACAGGGTGAGCAGGCTTATGCATGCTCCGCTGACATGTGCAGGAGTCAAGAACGTAACCCCTGTGTAGAACCATTGTTACCTGTACAACAATTCACCAGACATTTCTTAATGCAGTTTCTGGTGGAAGCAAAGTTATTGCCTCATTCTTTGATCAAACTCAGCACCATAGATGCTTCCCACCCACAACTTCTTCAAGAAGAGATTATTCAGCCGGGTGTAACTTAAAAGCCCATATTCAGCTACACAAAATCAATTTTGTTTAGAATATAAATAGTTATTACACAGCTTACCACAGCCTGTATGTATTACACAGCAGTATTTCCACATCATACCTTAGCCTTCATAAAGGCATGACTTGCTTTAAAAAATCCCAACTATCATTAAGAGGCAGCACCCTATGATGACTACAATCTTACTGAGAGAAAAAAAGATAAGCAGAAAACTAAGCTTCTTTGTTCATCCATATTAAACCTGGAAACACTTATCTCATTATTCATGTAATAGGAGGATCAGTCAAGAGACAGAAAAGAATCATACAATTTAAGCCCTATAATGACAGGCTATTCTTGGGAGTTTTCTCCAATCACCAGCACCAACCAGGACAGCTGTTACAGGGTTTGACTTTTTTGCCATGTGGCATTGCTCTCCTAAAAGCAGCATGTTCACTACATATTCAAGGTGAGGTAAAAAGGAAATTTCTGCCTAGTACATGCATAACCCAATGTCTGTCTATCTTCAGTAAAAGGAAGTTCACCATTTCCTTTAGAACTCAGACTTTTAGATGCTCCCACCCAAGAAAGCCAACAGATGCTCAGTGATAGAGCTTTAAACATCTTTGATGTTCCGAGTATTCTCAGTCAACCATAAAGTATTTAACAGATCGTATGTACATTTCTTATAGATAGTAAGTAGGTATTGAGCACCTAATCATGCAGCAAAAGTGAGGCTTCCCACCCTCTCATTTTTAGACTCCTACCCATAACAAAAAGAAGAAACAATTCAGACAATTTGTGACCCCCCCCCCAGTTCCCCAACTCAAAAGCAAGGATGCGGGGGGCCTGTGGCCCTTCAGCTGCTGTTGGACACCGACTCCCATCAGCCACAGCCAGGATGGCCAATGATCTGGGGTTATGGGAGGTATTGTGCAACAACACCTGGAAGGCCAGAAGGTCCCCATCCTGCTTTAATGGCTTCAAAATGTGTAAAAAAATGAGATCTGAGATTTAGAAATGGGGAGGCTGTGTGTAAATCACAATTATCACAGTTATTTTACAGGCCTCTTTTCAGCTCTAAAAAGGGCCCTAAAGCAGCTCACATAAAAATGTTAGAATGATAATAAAATATTCTATATGATAAGAATACATAAGATTGGTAAGAATCTCGGCTTCTATTGAACAAGTCGACAGATATATACAATAGAGTTTCTAGTCCTCAAGGAATGTGTGAAGATGAAGCAGCAGGAGTCAGAGAAATTCCAGAATAGTGTTTTTGGTGCTCAGTGGGCGCTCAGTGCCCTTTATTGTTTCTCGGCCCCCAATAACTGGCAGAAGCATACTCTAAAAGAAGTCATGCAAAGCCCTCCAACATAATGTATACAGCTGTGTGTGTGTTCCCCAGCCGAATTAATCTATCTTTATTTCCAGTGTGTATTGTTTACTTAACTCTATGTTGTAAACTCATGAAATGAAAAGAAAAACTTTTCTCGTATTACATGAGAATCCCATACAGAATAATACCATGGGAAACGGCAATTAGATTTTAAAAAGATTTAAAATTGGTAGTATTATCTCCATTAACACCACACCCAAAGGAAGGGAGTATTTCCTGCGGTGTGTGTAAGTCAACTAATGAAATAGATTAGAAACACTCCTGACCATTCTACTGTAGCCATCAAGTGAATATCAAGGTGCTATTGTGCTATATATGCTCTCACAGACTCTCATATAGAGTGGTACCTCGGGTTAAGAACTTAATTCGTTCCGGAGGTCTGTTCTTAACCTGAAACTGTTCTTAATCTGAAGCACCACTTTAGCTAATGGGGCCTCCAGCTGCCACCGTGCCGCCGTAGCACGATTTCTGTTCTCATCCTGAAGCAAAGTTCTTAACCTGAGGTACTATTTCTGGGTTAGCAGAGTCTGTAATCTGAAGCGTATGTAACCCGAGGTACCACTGTATATACATATACATGCATGCATACATATTCCAGCACATTATCAAACTGAGGAAGGGCCACATGCTCTGCATGCAATATCTGGCTTCTACAGGTAAGGCTGCAAATGACTCCTGTTAGGAACCCTGAAGAGCTGCTGCCAGCCAGTGTAGACAATATTGTGCTAGGTGGGCTGATGGTCTGGTTTGGCATCAGATTCCTATATTCCCAAAGTCATACCATGAAATAGAACCCTAGGTGGGGATATACAGGTAAGAGTTGGCTCGGTTCTCAATGGATCCCAGTGCACATGTTTTGCAGAGAAATGTCCAGGTTCAATCAATGGCACCATCCGTTAATAAAAAAAGGAGAAGGTAGCAGATTTCAGACCTCCCTGCTCAAGATACTGGAAAGCTGCTACAAATCAGAGTAGGCAATACCAGTTTAACTGGATAATCTGACGCAAAAAGGTAGCTTCCTAAGATATCTGCAGTGTGGTGTAGTGGTTAAGAGCGGTAGTCTTGTAATCTGGGGAACCGGGTTCGCGTCTCCGCTCCTCCACATGCAGCTGCTGGGTGACCTTGGGCCAGTCACACTTCTTTGAAGTCTCTCAGCCCCACTCACCTCACAGAGTGTTTGTTGTGGGGGAGGAAGGAAAAGGAGAATGTTAGCCGCTTTGAGACTCCTTAAAGGGAGTGAAAGGCGGGATATCAAATCCAAACTCTTCTTCTTCTTCTTCTTCTTCTTCTTCTTCTTCTTCTTCTTCTTCTTCAGTATATAGCACTCTCTCCTCACACACATAACCACCTACCATACTGACTGGTATTTCATTAATGGGATATTAATGGGAAATTTCAGGGGATTTTTTTACTGCCTGTGAAGAAAGAGGCAACCATGAAGGATGAGCCTTCATGTATAGCATCTCTAATAATGGTCCAATTCACATATATAAACCATGATTAACAAATGAAGAGGGAATTCATTCCTCCCCTGGTCCTGTTGTACTACCTAGGGCTAAGCCATGGTTTGGCTTTGCACTGCGTCAGAACCCGAAACCTTGGTATGTCTCCCCCAAACTACAACCAGTAAATCAAGAAACTTAAGTTTGTTTTTGCTAAGCCATTGTTTGGATTATTATGTTCATAAGTACTAGAAATTCACATTTTGAGCCATCCTGCTATCATACATACATAAAAACCACACAAGTTGCAGCAGCAATTATGGTTCCTAGAACCATTGGCAAAGTGACTACCACAATGTTGAGACTACAGCTAAAATAGGAGACACAGGGAAAACCCATCTATCTGTAAAACACTCCTGCAAATTCCATTCCCCTGTCCCCCAAAAATCACTACCCTGAGAAAGGCTGAGTTGAATGGGTTGGCTGAAATTTAGTTTTTTAAAAATCCCATTGTTGGTATTGAGCCATTTTTAAAAATCCAGAATAAGCTCTTAATCACATGTTTTGGGTGTTTTGGAAGTTCTGCATTTCAATAAACAAAAATACTTGCTTTGAAATAATTAGTGTTAAAGCTTGGTACAGATTTACATTCTTCTCTGTAAAAGAGAAAGACAAATACAAAATGCAAATAAGAAATCAGGATCTGAAATCTTATTTTGTTACTGCTTTCACAAGAGTTTAAACAAACCAAAGCAGACATTATGAGAAAATGTGGTTTGTTTAAAAAGCAAGCGTTTCTTATCTCTGCGCCTGTTGGTAGTCTGAGAACTCACATACATAGAAGGAGAACATAGAAGGAGAAGTGAGTTAAAGTCCTTTTCAGATTTTAAAGATCTCATTATTGCTGACTGCTTCTATTTAGTACTTTTGATACGTAATCATTTACTGCCTAGAAAAGGCTGCTTAATCATTTCCTTGGGATACATTTTTTGGTGACACAATAATTAGTCATGCTTTGTCATCAGTTGGGTAGATGCTTACAGCCTATACCTCACTGCCTTTAAAAATGTTACAGGTAAGACGCTATCTCTGATTGTACTCGCCAAATTATACTAAAGAACAGCCAATCTATTCATTCTTCTTCCTAGTTATTTTGGCTACAATCCAAACTACATGCACAGAAAGGTTCCGCAGCAAGCTGTAAAAGCCATAAAGACTTTTTGGTTTACGTTATTCTGCAACTGATGAGAGGAAAATCTTGGGAGGGGAGGGCTGCAGCATATCTTTGCTGGGTTGCAACCAACATTATCAGAACTAGTGTGATACTAAATTTTTACTTTCATAAACTTCATTTCATGCAATTCCACCGGCTTCCATGTCATTTATCAACGTGACTAAATTGCCATTTGCATGTCAGTACAATACAACACGTAGCATCAGAGTGTGACCTGCAGTCCCAATTTTAAATCTCACTTCAACAAGGCAGCCTCAGCTCTTCTTACATGGCTACTGTAAGGATTACATATGAAGTTCTTCAAACACTCTAGAGCACTATATAAATAGCAATTAGCACACACTTTTAAACTATCATAATTCCAAACAATTACTAACAGATGAGTACTTAATAGAGCAGCGTAATGCCCAAATACATACAATATTACTTATACCAAGAAATGTTTTGGTATTTTTATAGTTACCAGTAACATTCTTAATCTGAGTTTTGTCAACAATGTTAGGAGCTGTGTAAATTCATCTTTAAAACTGGGTAATGCCACATCCCAATACAGTCGTACCTTGGTTCTCGAAAGGAATCCATTCTGGAAGTCCGTTTGACTTCCGAAAACATTCGAAAACCAAGGCGTGGCTTCCAATTGGCTGCAGGAGCTTCCTGCACTCAATCGGAAGCTGTGTCGGACGTTCGGCTTCCAAAATATGTTCGCAAACCGGTAGACTCACTTCTGGGTTTGCGGCATTCGGGAGCCAAAACATTGGAGTTTCAAGGCATTTGAGAACCAAGGTACGACTGTAGAGTCCTTGAAAAATTCCCATTATTATTATTAAACCTGAAATGTCTTCCATTTATACATGTTTGGAAGCCTTCTTGGCCGGTGTTGGAAGAGATGTACCATACTATACGTACCCACTGCCATCTTTCAACTTGGGCAGTGAGAAACTCTTCAAAGCGTAGGTGACAAGGACAAATAAACCTCAAACCGTAATACAATCTATAGTGCACAGAACTGGGTTAAACACAACATAGTTAATAAGATTAAACAGTGTGTGAGTTTTTCAATAGTTAACTAAAAATAAATAAATCACATGTTAAATTCAAGGGGATAAGAGTCAATGTGCCTTTTCCCTTAGAACAATCCACACATGTTCTGAATACACAATAACTGCCCTTGCTCATTTCACCTCATTGCCAGCATCACATCTAAAATAATAAAATGATCTCATAGGGCTTTGACTTTTATATTCTACGCATGGAATTGGTTCTTGTCTATAAAACCAAATGCCATAACAAATAAATATTTAAGGCACACACAAAAATCTATGCCCTGCGCTACTTACATAATATACTGCTTGATTTCAGGAGCACAAATAGGGTAGCAGTACCCAGAAAAATAAAAATAAGGAAGTATTATTTATTTCCAATATTCACATACCAGTTTTCACTACTAATGGTGACAATAGTTTATAAAACAATGAATACAACAATTTTTTTGTCAGAAGCACAGGGGGCAGATGCACCACTAAACCATGGTTATGAGAACAAACAGACAAGCCATAGGCTTGTGCACAGCACTTCAAAGATTCCAATTCTGCTTAAGAAGGAAAACATAGTTTGCTGTTCTATCCAAGCCTGGCATGCTGGTTTGTGCAAATTGTACCTTGCTTGCAAAAGGGGATCATACCCTAGGTTACAATCCTGGGTTGCTGGCAAACTATAGTCTGTTGAAACCATCAATTGCTGCTCTTTTAACTGCCTAGTTTTTTGCTATTGTGATTGCTATTTAAAAAAATAAAATAAAAAATAGCTGACTTTGAACTCAAGAGGCCAAAGGTGTGCTATAAGTATTCAGAATAAATAAATGGTTATCCAAAAGTAAGTCCAGGCTCTGTAACGTTCCTCCAAAGTAAACATGTCTAGGATTTAAATAACAATTCATTGAACAATAGAAAACAACTGCAAACTTAACTCCCACCTGGGAGTAGCAGGGGTGAACAGAGCTACTGTATCCAAAGCCTTGCAGCTAAAGCTAAGGGGTGGTGGTGGTAGCAATGAACTTTGCTGCAGTTGCTCTAGTAGTTTATGAACCAAGAGGTCCTTGAATGGCCTATTCTGCCTCTGGCTAACGTACAGGGAGTGGCGGATTTCCATTGCCCATTGTTTTGGCAGGTGTAGTGGAGATCTCTGCAGTGCTACATCCTCTATAACATTCTCCAGCAAGGTGGATCAGGGCTTAGGACTGCACTTCAAGTGACAGTGTCAATTTCCAGAAGCAGTTGAAAAGAAGAACCCTCCAGCCTAGGCCTACTTTGCAGGTGTGTGAGAAGTTAACCTCTTTCTGAGATAATTTAAGGTGTCAGAATTAACAGAAACCAGATAGGGATTTATTAGCAGTGAAAACATAACATAAAACGGGACTCAGGCATGGTTGACAGAAAGAGGAGAAAGTCCCTATAAGGGCACGTTAACATGCACACATGGACATAACTGATGCAAACTGCAATTCACTGTATTGGACTGAAAATCACGCATGCAAGTAAAAACAGTCCCAAAACTGTTACCACAAAATATATTATGAGAGTGAAATCCAGTATCACTTCTCCAGGAAACAGCAACACACATAGCCACCATGAGGCTTGAGCTGCGTGCCAAAAAAGCCACACTTAAGTCATTAAACCTTGAGGTAAGCATGCACATATCTAGGCTACAATATTTGCAACTTTTACTTGAAAGCAAACTCTGTAAAAAGTAATGGGAGTGGCTTCAGGATGCTAGACTACAGTCCTAAGGCTATGCAAACATGGAGTCCCTTTCGAAGCATGCTCAATCAGAAAAAGTTCAGCTGCGCTTAATGGAGCAGACTCTCAGGTATACATAGGAATATGGCCCAGTTCCAATGCAGTTCACAAAATGTACTTGCAAATTTGGTAGACACTGTTTACTTTTAAGCTTTGTAAAGTCTATCAGGAAATGGCATGACAGGCATTTCCTGTCTCTTATGTCGGCATTCTCCTTCAGCTGGGGCATGATTAACACCATCAACTTACAGACACTATTGGGGGAGGTGGGAGAGAGAAAGCAAGGGGCATAAATCTCCTGAGCCTTTCCAGATGTTGGCACTCCAACTCCCATCAGCCCCAACCAGAATAGCCAGTGGCGAGGGATGATGGGAGTTGCAGCCCAACAACATCTGGAGAGCCACAACTTCACCATCCCTGCTCTAAAACCACCGACGTCCAACCAAAACAGCCCATCCAACACCACCACCACACCCACCCACAGGGAACGAGGCTCGTGGCACCCTTTAAGGCTAACACAACAATTGTGGCAAAGGTTTAGTGAACTAAAGCCCACGTCATCCGACGTGGCCAACAAATCCGTTAACCTTGTATGGTGCCACAAGATTCTTTTGTTGTGCTGCTGGCTGCAACATCTCTGCCTGCCTGGAACTTGCAATTAAAAAGTCATTTAGGGAGGGGAGGACATATATAATAAATGATAATAATAATATCCTCCGACGCAAGTGCAGTTCCCCCCCGCAGCACCTTCGGTTATTCTCTCCCCCTCGTTCCCGCCCGGCGAACACGCCCTTATAAAGGCACGCTTTGGCTTTTCGGGCTTCTGAAAAAGGGCACACGGCGCTCCTTCCTCCCTGCCTCACAGAAAAGACGGGGGGGGAGGGCAGCGCTCTCCCTCCTCCTCCCTATAAGCCCCCACCCTTACCCCCCCCCGGCGCCTTTCTCTTTCTCACTCGGCCACACTTCCATATCCCACAAAATAGGGAGAGGCTGGAAACAAAAACCAAAAAATTAGAGGGATACAGATACACTCGCAACGCCCAGGCTTAGTTTTGTCGTCCCCCCCCCCCCTTGCCTGCCCCTCCTCTCCGCGGCTACCTGTGCCATGGCCGCGGCTGAGCTCTAGCGCCTCCCCGACCCTTGTCCGGGGGCTTCACGAAGTTGGTGGCGGGGCTGAGCCTGCTTCCTCCGCCTCGACGCTCCTCTCCCTCGTCTCCTCAGCTCCGGGGCCTGGCCCGGCCTCCTCAGGGCGACGCCTCGGGGGTGCTGAGGGTGGCGGCGGCGGCTGCAATCCCCTCTCGCCTACCAGAGCCGCGCCTTCTTCCCTTCCTTCCTTCCTTCCAACCATACGGCAGGGCCGGGAGAAAGGGACGGCCAGGCCTTGCAACCGCCGCCGCCGCTCCTTGTGCGCCTCCGGAAGCGCATTCCTCCCCGCTGCCGTCAGGCTGGGCGGAGCATGAAAGGCGCGGAATTGGGGCCCTCAGGCTTGTCTGCGTCGGAGCAAAGCGGGGTTTTCCCTCCCTGGCCCTCGTCACGGAGCTCACCTTTGCCTTGAAACTCGGCTTTTAGGCTCGACAAAGGTTCACAAACACACACGGGTTGCCTTCATCCCCCTGCTGCAAGTGTAGATTGGCCAAAGGTTTGGTCCTCCGTAGGCACACTCCTGGGATTTTTTTTTTTTTACTCGGAAGTAAAGCTTGCGTTCAGAGGGTGTAGACGTGCAGCCTGAGGCACGCTCTTTCTCTTCACTCCTACAGGTTTCATTTCACATCAGGCTGAAAAACAGAGTACATTGAAATTTCTGGGTGATCTGAAGTAGATCAGGAAAGGTTCCTTCCTGACTCCCAGTTGTTTGCCCTAGGAAAGACTCCCGAGTAAGCAGGTAGTCGTGTAACAAGGGGGAGATGCTGCCCTTCTGCGGATTGGTAAAGAGTTCTAGCAATGGAGGAATTTAGAAAGTAGAGTCTCTATTTTAAGGTTGTTTCTTGTCATAGGGAAAAGGAACCGAACCATATCCCTAGATCCACTTTTTAAAGACAAAATTTGATTCTATTCACATTGAATAGGCACTTTGCACATACTCACAACTCTCTCTCTTTAAAAAAGCCACATGTAAGTCTATGATATTGAACAGGCCCTACTAGTGTTGAACTACAACTTTCATCATCCCTGGCCATTGACGTACTATTTCAGAACCAAACTTCCCCTTGACCTCTCTCATCCCTGGTTAGCTTAGTCATTTGTCTCATCCTGCCAAGTGACAGTTGATACAGAATTTTAAACACCCTTATACTGAGTCAGATCACTGGTATATCTAGCCTAGTAGTGTGTAATCTGAACTTCCAGTGGCTCTCTAGGGTCTCACTACAATAACACACTAATTTGGAAGACAAATTCCCACAAGAACAAAGTGCTCTTTTCGGTTTTTTACTGGTGGTGGTGGGGAACTTTACATAAATCTTTAATGAAAGAGGAGCACCCCTTAGAAGGCATATGTTCCACCAACACCACACTATTAACAGCAATGAGCATTTTTTGCTAATGTGATATCTCCAAAGAACCTAAAAAGACGTATCTGAAAGTCTGCTACTGCGCATATCTGGATGTCTACAGGGGGCAAGACACTCAATTATGGTTGCCATATTTTTAAAAAGTGAAAACCAGGACACCCTAAAGTTGTGTAATATCCGGGGTGCGCGTGTTGGTTTCTAGCACTTGTTGAACCTGAGAAATTAATCAAAATGTACAGGTACTTGCTTTGTTTACCATCTAGTTTTATGAAGAGTTCTGGAGAACTCAAATGTTTGCATGCAGTTTGCTTTGTTTACCATCTAGTTTTATGAAGAGTTCTGGAGAACTCAAATGTTTGCATGCAGTTTTCTGATATTTGGTTGGCCTAATAAAGGTATTGCCCTAACCAGTGCTATCAGGGCAAGACACTCAATTATGGTTGCCATATTTTTAAAAAGTGAAAACCAGGACACCCTAAAGTTGTGTAATATCTGGGGTGCGCGTGTTGGTTTCTAGCACTTGTTGAACCTGAGAAATTAATCAAAATGTACAGGTACTTGCTTTGTTTACCATCTAGTTTTATGAAGAGTTCTGGAGAACTCAAATGTTTGCATGCAGTTTTCTGATATTTGGTTGGCCTAATAAAGGTATTGCCCTAATCAGTGCTATTTTTTCTAGAAAAAGAGGTGCCAGAACTCTCCATGAACACCTCCCTCATACTCTTAGTTACAGTACCTCTCAGGTAGGTACCATTGCCATTCTGAGTTTTGGCAAGTTCCAGCTGAAAAAAAGCCCGGCCCTAATATTTTTTCCCCCCTTATCACTTAAGACAGGCATTTCTACATATTGTGTAACAACTGATTAATCTTTAATACTTTAGTTAGTCTATAAGACTTTAGCAGCAACAGTAACAACAGCTACAATATTAAATTAGCACAAAATATTAAAAAGCACAATCCTTTTAGAAATATACCCTTGTCCAGCTTTCCTCTCTACTTTAAAATAATAATTTGCCTTTCCTTGTAACTGCAATAGCAAACATATTCCTCCCTTATATATCTTTTCCGGCATTGCCTGCACAGTTATTTGTATAAATTTAGATTATGGTTTCTTAGGACCATTCAGATTCCCCCTGATTTATAATCACACATTACAATGTTAGTAAGGGAAATGGTGTGGCTTTCAGAGAACACAAAGGGAAGTTCAAAAGGAGCTGTCAGATGTGTAGATGGGGCTCTATAGAAAGCAGAACTGCATAATTGCCAGCTCCCAATTCAAAACCACAAGTTCAGCAACCTGTGCAATTGATTTAAAAGCTGTCAGGTATAATGTATAAAATATTGTCAGTTTCTGAGCCTCTGGAATACACTGTAGTCACTGTAAAAGTTTAGTTGTTGTGATCAATTATGTTTTAACAATTAATAGCTAAATTCAGTAATATTGCACTTTAACATATATTCAACCTGAATGAAACTCCCCCTTAGTTTTAAAATAACCTGCCAGATGGGCGGAGTATAAATAATGCTGCTGCTAATGTTTAAACCTAGATCTACCATTTGTTCATGACCCATTGAACATCCATCAGCCTATCTACACTTGCACTATTCCTTTTGTTACAAAAAGCCCTGTGAAAGCATGTGAAAAGCTCAGTGGAGAGGCAATGAAACTATTATCAAAACGCCCTACCATCAGCCTGCAAAAGTCATACACCAGAGATCATTGTGTTCCCCGCTATCAGTTTGCTAGCTGTAGCTGGGCCTAGGGACATCCTATTCCATAATAATAATTTTACTATTTATACCCTGCCCATCGGACTGGGTCACCCGAGCCACTCTCGGTGGCTTTCAACATACCATATAAAAACATAATAAAACATTAACTATTTAAAAGCTTCCCTATACAGGGCTGCCTTCAGATGTCTTCCAAAGGTTGTACAGTGGTACCTCGGGTTACATACGCTTCAGGTTACATACGCTTCAGGTGACAGACTCCGCTAACCCAGAAATAATACCTCGGGTTAAGAACTTTGCTTCAGGGAGGAATGGCAGATGAAACTTATGGACTATATGGAACTGGCTGAAATGACTGGTAGAATCTGTGACCAGGGAGAAGAGTCGATGGAGGAAGACTGGAAGAAATTCAAAGACTATCTTCAGAAACACTGTAAAATTAAGGAATGTTAGAGTGATGTTGGACTGAAAACAAGTGGTTTCCAGCTGCACAGGTTAAAGTTAAGGATAGATTAAGATTAAAGATCAAGATTAAAGATGTTTAAAGAAAAGGAAATTTGATATTAAAAGGGAAAATTTTAAAGTTATATGATATTAAGATCAAGGATTAGGTTTAAAAAAAAGTTGAAGTTATATATTTTAACATTTTATTAAATTAAAGATTGGGATTAAAAAAGTGGAAAAGAAACTGCTGGACAAATAATGTGGACTGGAATACAAAAGAGGGAGGTTTGAGGAAGTCTAGAAAATAAGTAATTTAAAATTGGAAATGGAAAAGAGAGTTTGTTTTTAATTGTTGTGTTTTGTGTTTATATTGTTAAGTTTTGTATTGTTTTCTGTGTGTGTTGTTCTTCTTGTTTTGTTGTTTTAAACTTTAATAAAAAATTATATATAAAAAAAAAGAACTTTGCTTCAGGATGAGAACAGAAATCATACTCTGGAGGCACGGTGGCAGCAGGAAGCCCCATTAGCTAAAGTGGTGCTTCAGGTTAAGAACAGTTTCAGGTTAAGTACAGACCTCAGGAACGAATTAAGTACGTAACCAGAGTACCACTGTATAGTTATTTACTGTATTTAGGTGAATCCAATGCGCCATCGAATCTAATGTGCACCCTAATTCTCGCAATGTAATTTGGCCAAAAAAGGTGTGCATTTGAGTAAATATGGTATCTCCTTGGCTTGGGCGTCGCATATATTGTAGTAACTTTGTTATTAACTGCCATATGCAACTATTTCTGTGATTTTTAAGATCTGTTGATTATGCCAAGAAATCCTCCCAAGCACTTAATATACTGCAGCAGTTTGTGGCCTGGTGTTTTCATTCCTTTCTTGAAAACACACCAGAAAGTTTGGCACTGATACATAGTGAAATGCCAAACATATTTGCCTAGGATGCTAGGCAAAAATAGACGATTTTGGCTGGCAAAACACAATGGAATTTTATGTCATGCTGCCATAAGAGTTTGGTCAAGAACTTGCCATCATCAAGATCTATCAGGGTCCATATCTGTTCATCTTTTGAAACTGATGGGTAATCTGTCCTGCATTTTCTAAGAAGAAAGCTGTTTTGAATTACCATTTCCACTAGAATATTTCAAAAATTTGACAACTTGGAAGAATAATTATAAATCAGATTCACGTCAGACATTCACCAAGGTCCTTGGCAATAGTGTTATGAAAAGCAATATTTTGGTTAAAAGGAAAGGTTCATCAGAAAAAGTACATGAAGAATTTTCTAAAAAATGAGCACTTCCAATGACAGTCCAATGCTGAGTCCAAGCTGTAGTGGTGTAATGTTCAGGGGTGTAATGAGGCCAGTGATTGGCTGTATTCCACCAGTACAGTATTTAAAAAGAGCTGTTTTGGAGATCAAATGTACCCTTAGGTGAGGGATGGGGAACCTCTTTGGCCCATACCTGTGAAGGAAGTGGAATCTGAGCGTAAGCTGTCTCTTAACTGAAGCCCAGTCACCAATAAGATATCCTCTTTTTAGAGTAAACAGTTCATTTTTAACTCTATACATCCAGTATCCATTGGAACACTGAGAAACCCATGCTTTGTCCTCTATTTCAGTTCCACAGACACCCATCTGACTGAAGCAGGGTGGAGTACATTGACTTAGTCATTGGTTCCACCCATTAGCGTTCAGTTAAAACAGAGGGTGGATTACTGGGGGACTTTGGAAACTCACTATAGATCTCAGCCTAACTCATCTTGAAGAATGCCTCTAAGGAGAAAATGTAGAAAATGTATAGAGGTCCAGTTTAACCCATTATTAGCCTTAGGGTATTGCGGGGGGGGGGGGGGGATCCACACATGGTGTAGTGTAGTGGTAAAAAAGGATGGATTCTGCCACTCACAGCACATTTAAGCTTTTCTCATGAAAAAACCCCCAAGACCTTCTAGACACAGGATCCCTTTAAAACAATTTCTTAGCCAAATTCACCCTGAATGTTCCTATAATTTTCACTGTGGGTTAGGATTTCCACTTCATCCTTTACACACGTTCTTAATGAGAAAAAGTAGGGAGGGAGGGAGGATGAATTATTTTACCATGCCCAAATAACCAAAGCTTATTAAAGGCTCAATAATGCAAGGGGATTTATTTTGTGATTGTCCCATTATAGGTAAAAGCACGTACTCAAGTCAAGCCGTGGAATTAGCTAAATCTGCCTGTTCTGAAGGCAAGAAACAAGTATTACAGCTTGCAGCTATGGTAAAGACTTTGCCTTTTGATATATTTAGTTTGTGGTTACACAAACTCTTTTCCATTCCAGATCACACAATACATGTGCAGTTATTTTAAACAAAACCCTATTTTAAAAAATCTATTTCTTTTGTCTCGTTTATGATATCAGATGGTCCCAGGACAGTTGCTGATGCTGAATGGAAAGATGACTGTGTTAGATTTCCAGTGATTCATAAAGCCACCTCCTTCTCTGTTCTCCTTTCAGAAGCCTTGCAAATTTCCCTCGTGTCAGTTAAATTAGGGGTGGAGAACCTGAGGTCCTCCAGATATTGCTGAATTTCAAGTCCCATGGCCTCTAATAATGGGCCAAGCTGTTTGGAACTGATGGGGTTCAGAATCCAACAATATCTGGAAGACCACAGCTTCTGTACCTAAATCCTAAATTGTTGCTCATGAGGAACATGCATTCTGAGCATAATGACAGTTTTGTATAACTGAGCTTGTGGGTCATCATAGTGAACTTGCTATATTTATTACAAAGGAAATTGGGCACATGGTTAATGTTTTCACAAATACTCACACCACAGAGCAGTATAAACGTTGACAAAATTGAGCCTGGTTTTAATCATGCCCATAAAAGTTAATGCAAATAAGTCCTTAAGACATACTTCCTCCTGATACAACCTCTTCTCCTTGTGGGATATATTCAGGGTGGTACAATACACAGAGTTGGGCTTTATTGGAAAAAACCTCCCCTTTCAGTCATTTACTGCAACAAGGGTTGTGCAATGGAAGTACAGTATTTTGTTATGATTAGGTCCTCCTCCCCTTTTTAAACAGTTGACATATATCTGTAACAGTGTTACTTTCAGTTTATATCTCCATTATTCCAGTTTAACAGCATCACACAAAAGGAAAGTAGCTACTTATCTACTATTTCTTGTTGATTATAAACTATATTGCATAAAATGCAGTAGTAAATAATCTGGGAGAATTGTTTATTACATTTTTTCAGTGCTTTTTACATAAATGTCTCAAAGTGACTTAAAGAGTATTTAAAAATACCGGACTACCTGCCAAACATTTAAAAACTGTGATACTCATATGTTGAGAGAATATCTGAAGACAGGTACTTGCCACTTCATATTCTTTATATGCCTTTGAAACAAGGTAAATATATTGGGTGAAGCATTTTATGGACATATTATCCTTAATTCTGCATTAAACCAGTACATGGTGCTTAGCATATGTTTTGTTAAGTACAAATTTAAAAATAGTTCATGACCATCTTAGAATCAGCATAAGCCCAAGGCGTTTTAGGACTTTTTTTTATGTTATCACTTTATCTCCCGAGTTGTGAGTAAGCCAAAAGCAGGGTTTTACTCACACAGCACTGTTTGCACTTAGTAACACAAATAGTTTGTCAAGCAGGATTAATCAGCAATGCTGCTATGAGATTGCTTGCTTCTTATCACCAAATCTGTAGTATAAACATGCTGGCTGTGTTGGCCAAAATATGTTGTATGCTGTGGGGTAGACATCAAAGGAATATCTGGAAGCATCCCATTTTCGGTATGAATATGATATGAATTTTGAGCTTGCTGCTTGGAACACTGATTTGGAAATGACTGTTTCATTTTAAAGCATCCTTCCCCAACCTGGTGGCTCCCTCCGATATTTTGGAGTACATCTCCTCTCATCCCTGATCATTGGTCATGCTAGGGCTGATAGGAGTTGTAGTTCAACAACATCTGGCGGGAATCAGGTTGAGGAAAGGTGCTTTTTTTAAAAAGTTGTTCAATAAGGTTTTCTAAGTGGATTGCCTTGATTGCAGGTTTGGTTTGTGCACAGATTTCCACATCACAATTAGAAACCCTATCTAACAGCTGCTCAAGCTTTGAAAACTAGACAGATGGTGTTACAAAATGTGTTGTGATGCTTCCCATTTCTCTAAGCAGTAGGAAACTCCAGCTGCTACAGAGTTGAGTTCCCTTTTGAGAAGCTTGTGTATTTTTTTGTAAGCATAAAAATATACAAGTTGAGCAGGGGGCATCAGACAAGACCTTTGGCAATCATGCATGCTGGTCTTTAAAGCAGTATCAGCTCTCCCAAAAGCTGAAAGCATAGCCTTAGAAACTCACAGCTGTGGCCAGGAAGAGTCAATTTCCCATGAAAAGACATCTCGATTGCCTTCTAAAGCTTGATTCCATTTGGATTCTCAAAGATAAAAATATATAGATTTGGTTCCTCAACAGGGATTTTGAAGAATTCTGATGGAAACATGGGTGAAAATTGCTCATGTTTGCTTATTCATCCCACTTACGGAATGGAAATCAATCCTCTGATAACAATTCCATAGTTTCCTCTAATTCCGCCATCTGCAATCCCCTGCATCATATCCCATATCATGCCCAAAGGCCCCCCAGCTGCTAGGAGCACATGTTGGTGTGGGGCAGTGAGGTCTGAAAGCCCCATTCTGAACTTTCCTCTATTCAAAAAAGGAAAATTAGGATCTTAAAACACAACAATTAACAATCCATAAATTTATACATACAGTTTAATGTGGATTATAAAAGCAAGCTATATAGCAAATCTAACACATAATGTCCTTGTTATTGTGGCTTACATTATTCCGTCTTGTTTGGGGGGGCCTGGACTTCAATCCCAATAAGTCCTTCCCTGAATGCACCATGGTTTGTGGTGGTGGGAAGTGCAGAACATATGAACTGCAGAATAAGATTACAGATTTGATTACCTCTATTCATTTACAACTCTTTATGAAAACAATTTAGTAAATTGGTTTGTTGTTAGTGCATTCCATGCTGCGTATGTTTCTGTTGCAGGACTCAGTGTTGGGTTTGTCCTAATCTATAATAGCTCCCTAGCAGTAAACTTTGATGATTCACTCTGATTCATTTTGAAGGATAGATTTATACCTCCAGTCAGCAGCGTCCAGATAAAATCACTGGCTGTTTACACAATAAAGACCATCCCAAGGCTTTAAAATGGCACATATATATTTTCTCCCTTGAACATTTCACTTCTTACTTTCAGTTGCAAGTTAGCAACACAATCCTTGTCTGCAGTTTTGAATGGAAGGAAATCAGTAAGTACTGCTATAAATTAAATTTCAAGTGCCAAGTGAATGTCCTCCTTTTGTGGAGGTAATTGATAAGAAGAGATCCTCTATGTTACTGTAAGTTCAGTATAGAAACTGATAGCAGTGATGATTGCAGCTTTATTGCTGCTACGAGTAGCTGAGACTTCAAAGTGAAAGCAAGATATGGAACTGTGCTATGAGAGAAGCCTCTTGTTAATGGGGATTCAGTCTTATGGAGTGTATTCATGTTGCCTCCTTAGAACACAGTGAAGTTGCTTCCCCATCTCCATGTGCTTCACAGCTCTTCCCTTCCCCCCAGCTGTTCACATCAGCACAGCTTCATTAGTGTCAGATCGTTTCTGTTTGTATACACACCAGGGGGCATTGATAGGGTGGGAAAATGCCTTTTGCCCTATGCAAAGGTATTCATAAGTACTTAATTCACTCCAGAGGTCCGTTCTTAACCTGAAACTGTTCTTAACCTGAAGCACCACTTTAGCTAATGGTTGTGCTGCCGTGGCGCCGGAGCATGATTTCTGTTCTCATCCTAAAGCAAAGTTCTTAACCCGAGGTACTATTTCTGGGTTAGCGGAGTCTGTAACCTGAAGCGTATGTAACCTGAGGTACCACTGTATTTTGTTAGGATACACATGCATTTTGGATAAGATCATTTGATGTATGAAAACGCAGCAAGTGCACAGCAAACAACTGTGTTGTCCATAGGGCAAGTGAGCAGAAAACCTGTAACTAGCACAATCCTGACCATGTCTGCTCAGAAGTAAGCCCTTTCTAGACCACTTTTACATTAGAAGCCGGAAGGCATTCTCCACTACTTCCACCATTGCTTGTTTTGCTTACTAGTTCTGAAAACCCCTTCATTTAGCCAATATGTGCCTGACAGCACATATTGTGCAGTTCACTGGGGACTTATTCTCAGGTCAATGTATGTAGGCTTAGCTCTAATGTTTATCTTTCTACCCAATAAAAATGAATAAGTTTTTGGGGGGCTCTTGAGATCAGTTTCCTCAAATGTTGGAGAAAGGTTAGCGATGACTTACGAGTTTCAGTCCTTCCAGATGTTTTACTTCCTTAATGTTGGTTAGACATACAAATATAAGGTTCCTGGTTTTCTGCTTTACTGTAATGGAAGAGGACGTCCAGGAACTGAAAGGAACAAGGATCAGAAAATGCACCACCATTCTAAATCTATTTTAGAGGAAACTATTAAATGGATACTGTACTAACTTCAGCTATCATGTCCCTGTTACCAATTTTTAAACCGTTGAATCCATTGTTTCTGGTTTTCTTTTAAAAATAACGGTGTTTCTGCAATATAGAAGTGTGCAGATAGGGAACAAAAAGAATAGCCCAAGGGCATTCTCTGTCCAATGGGTGTGTCATCATGACCTTGCAAGCCAGGGCAGCACTACTGAATATGCTGCCAAAGAATAAAGTAAGCTGTAGCAGGGTCTTTGTTTAAAATCTTAATAAAAAACGAATCATCGAAAAGAGCATGTCCCTGCATGGCTTCTCTTTTAAACCTCTTTGAGATTTTTTCCTACAATCAAGTGACATGCACATTTTATGCACAAACAAACAAACAAACAAACAGGAGTTCAAATATCCTGATCCATGTTTGCCTTCTGCAAGCATATCCTACTTCTCAGTGGTTTGATAGTGAATTTCAAAGTGCAGGAGACTCATCATGGCTGCCCCCTAAGCCACATACCAAAAATGCAGGCGGCTGTACAGATCCATTATTATTCACAACCACAGACACAGCCATGGGCGTAGCCAGGATTTTTGTTAGTGGGGACAGGCCTTTTGTTAGGGAGGGGGCAGAACCTCAGTTTGCTATGTATTTATTTTTATTTTTTTGATGGGGGCCCATGGACACAGCCAGAATGACTTAGCTCCCTCACCCCCATGAGCTGCATAGCTTAGAGAAGAATTTGACTTGAACTTGTATAAACTGCAAAGAAAACAAACCAAATCACTTTGGACTCTAGCTCGCAAAACAGTGACACTGACTGCCAGGCAAGGAAGGTTAATTCTAAATCCACATTTCACTTCCCAGAGTAAAAGCAAGGCCTGTGAGTTACTGTGCTGCTCCTTCCATTAGCAAAACAAGAGGAGGGATGAATGAGCTAGATATCTCAGATGCTAGGTTGGGAAACATGTAGATGGATAAAAGGAATGTCAAAAGGAGGAAATTGGAGTCTCCAGTGTGAAAGGGTAGTGCAGATAAGGCTCCCTGAGCAATTAATTCATTGGTTTCCCACTCAGCTTTTATCTTGCCCTTCATCTGACAATTTCTGGGTGGAGTTCATGGTTCTCCTCCCAATTCATTGCTTATGGCAACCCTGCAAGGTAGCCTAGGCTGAAAGATAGTGACTAGCTGAAGGTTACACACCAAGCTTTGTGTGTAATTTGGTAGTGATTTGGACCTGGGGATCCCTGGTCCTACTCCAAGTAGGGCCTTTTAGCATACAAAATGGTAATAAAAACTTTCAAGTCACACTGAAATCTTCAGTGTTTTTTTTTCTTTTCTCCTTTTCTTTATGTAATTCCTCTTTCTGAAATTTCAATAAATATCATTTTTTTTAAAAAAGGATGATCTAAGTAATTTTTTTAAAAAATCACGTGTGGGTGATAATGTACAGTACCAGTAAAACTGAGGGCTCTTTAAATTGAAGTTTAGGCAGGGAACAGATCAGAAATGTATCTGTTATACAGTTTATTTATCTTGGGTGGGGAAGAAGGACACACCCACAAGGATTTCCAGCAGAATTGGCGGTGGTTGTGGAGAGAATTCAGCAAGAAGATACAGTACAATGAAGTTAGAGTGCACTGAGTATTTACTCTCCAGTGCTAGTCTATGGGCAGTAGAATCTCTCTGCATGAAGCAGCACTCCGGATTATGTCTGTATATGGAATTTGACACGGGTGGAAAGAGAATCAAACTCCTGACGCAAAGCCTTTGGTGTGCTAGAAACTCAGGGCCAAACTATGTGTTTTGCCAGAAGAGATCTGTGACTGATCTCTTGATGTTTTGTTCTAGTTTTTTGTTTTAGCTAAATATATCCGTGGGGGAGGCCCCTCTGCTCTTTGGACTGGGGAAGGAGCAATGAGGATGGAGCTTTTTAACGTTCCCTGAAGCTTTTTGCTGCTCAGAATTGATGCTTGCTAGTTTATATTTCTTCCTGTATTTTTTTTCTCTCCTAGGAAGCACGAGGAAAAGAGAGCAGGGAGGATTAAACAAACCCAGCCCTTATGCACCACTTCCTCGACCAAATTAGGACCTCTCTCACAGCAGTGTTTAGCTGAAAAAGAAAGTTGGGAGATCATTCAAGGGTCTCCCAATATTACACATACCTTGGCACTAATTTTCCTGTTATTTCAGAAGCACAGCCATGCCAGTTTGTTGCAGCTTGGGCACTGCAGGTAGAACAGCTGATTGTGGCATGAGCTCCTTTATGCTATAGCCTACTTCCTCAGCTGCATCTGATGAATCAGGCTGTTGCCTAGGGAAAATGTGGGCTATCATAAATTTCTTAGGCTTTAAGGCACCATATTTGCCCCTCTTGAGCTATGCTAAATCCATGGATAACAAATGTGGGTGGGGATGGTTTATCCCCACATGTATTCACTAGAAGTTTCAGAGCATCCAGCTGTACACATCTACAGCTCTCTGCACATGATCAGGAACCCTGCCTCTCTATATTCTAATGAGCATCTGTATTCTAATGAGGGAAGGGGAGGTCAGAGCTTCAATGTATCCCCTGCAATAGTTTATTATTCACAGATTCTTAGTGCCTGAAAACAACTATTGTTACCATTCTGGCAAGGAAACCTGGATGTGCATTTGATGTGATTTGCTCCTTTATCCCTGTGGCAATTATGTAAGCAGAAAATGGAAAGTTACACTCTGTCTAACGTCTCTAAGTTCCACCATTAGGGTGAAGAAGGGCCTGCTAATTTAAAGAGAATAACTTCCAGGGTTTTTTATTATTATTACAGTATATAAAAAAAATCTTCTTTACCCTCAACATTCTTTCATTCTGATAAATGCTGAATCACTTTCTTGCCTCTGTCCATTTCCTGTTGCTTCCTGTCACTGCATGTAGGTAGGGCTGTGAGATCTTTTTGGAGCAAAGACTCATCTCTTTGCTTGGCAGCTGCGAAGCAAGGGGATTGAAATAGGTGAGCGGCATTCACAACATTCACACCTCCACCCTACTTTTCAAGTGTTTGTTTATCATCTCTTAAGAGCCTTTCTCTTAAGAATATTACAGAGCTGGAAAAGGGGCAGAAAATGGCAACCAAAGTGACCTAGGGTTTTAGGGAACAGAGTGACTCCCCGGGGAGGAATGGGAGAGGAAAAGGTGGAGAGGAAAAGGGGAAATAGAAGCTGGGGAAATGATGCATGTTTCTCCCTCTCTCAAATGACTAGAATTCATGGATGCTGAAAGTTGGAAAATTCAGGACAGATAAAAGAAAGCACTTATTTGTGCAATGCATGGTTAAAACTACGGAAATCAGTTCCACAGGAGGCAGTGGATAGGTTTAAAAGAGGGTCGGACAAAAGAGAACATGTTACTACTGTCCAGTATCATGGCTATGTCACAAAACTGCCTTTAAAAAGTTGTAAAACAGGCATTCACCTTTAGTCTGCCTTCAGATGGCTGCACATTAACTGTTTGCTTTACAGTGGTGTGCTTTCTGATGCAGTCTGCTAACATCCCAAAATATACTTTCGTAATGGCAGTGGGTCAGCAGCGGAAGGACATCTCAGCTTGCAGACATAAACCGTTTTGCATGGCAGATTAGTCAGGCCAGCAAGTCTGTTCTCGTAAAAAGTGAAATTGCCTTGACATGTTGTGCTGATAAGAACAGCTAAAGGTATTACATTGAAATATTTTCTCCCTGAAAGTAAGCAACGCACATATTTTGAAGGAAAGAAAAAATATGAAGCAAAGGGGACTTTCGTTGTGACAGCTGGCTTGACAGCTGTGGTGTATAACTG